>NC_060268.1:142980141-143074712 GCF_021613505.1 Equus quagga
AAATGGCGGAATAGAACTGAGGTTGACTGAGATCTTTGGGCTTAATCAGAGGTCAGCAAACTATGGCTGTGGGACAAATACAGGAAGCTGCCTATTTTTGTCTGGCACATGAGCTAAGGAGAGTTTTCACATTTATTAAACGGTTGAAAAAATCAAAAGAAGATTAATATCCTGTGACACATGAAAATTATATAAAATTCAAATTCCAGTGTCTATAAAGTTTTACTCGTACGCAGCCGTGTTCCTTCCTTTATGTATCGTCTATGGCTGCTTTTGCCCACAATGGCAGTGTTGAATAGTTGCAACAGAGACCATGAAGCCTAAAACTTTTGTTATTTGGTCCTTTAAGCAAAAGTTTGTCCACTCCTGGCCTAAATCACTATTTGGCCCAGATGATGATCAGTTTTCCATATAATCAAATAAACAATACAATATAAACTTTCTAAACTAAGGAGAGCATTATTAGAAAACAATGGTAAAGTGATAATTGAGAGTTATGTAAGTTTGTTTTCCAGGTTCATGCTCTGAGTTAAAGACACTTATCTTGGATTTGCCCACTTCAGAGAAAGGAGAGACCAGATCCGATCACAGCTCCGCCATCACCTAACTTTGTCAATGACCGTGAGAGTGTCAGAACCTCTAGGAACCTCTGGTGGTCTATAAAGTTAGATTATTGCCATGGTCCTTCCTAGTTCTATGACTAATTATGGAGAGAATCAGAAAAGAAGCAGTTAAGAAAGAAGCAGTCAAAAATAATACATTGACTACCAACACTGACGTCAACCTAGATCTGTTTTGAACGCTGGGTTCTGTCTACAGAGCTGGGCAAGAACTTAACAAGCCTGTTGTACATTCAATGAGATAATATATTGGATACCTGCTTAGTACAGAGTAAGCTCATAAATATAAAATGCATCTGCTGAGCTGAACTGCAAAAAAAATCACTGACGCAGTGATCCCTATTACTCTTGTCATGATCTCACAGGGGTTGAAACAGAAAAGTCACTGTCTTGACAGCAAGTGGAGATGTTCCCCACCCAAGCACGGGGGTCTCTTGACAGAATGGCTGCAGTGTGCCTGCTTTTTTGCTGCCATGTGGATGGAAAGACTGAATTTTAGCCTCTAAATCCTACCATTACTATTTTTTAAAGCTCTAAAGCAACTACCAGGTGAAAAGTTATATCAGTAGCTGGTGCTGTATCATCCACAGGAATCATAAAACCTGTAACAGAAGCACTTCCTTTATCACCTGTATCTGTTTTAGATTCAGTTTCTGCAAATGTTCATGAACAATCCAGACTTGTGAGGATACATATACAAAAGCAAAAACATAGGTGTAAAAATGGCGGAATAGAACTGAGGTTGACTGAGATCTTTGGGCTTAATCTTTTGTGCTTCTGTTTACACAAAATATTTCACAATAGAGACATTATTTTGAAAATACTCATGTATCAGTGAAGAATAGGATTATTTAAAATGAGACTGTCAGACCGTAAGTAATTTTTTGTTCCTTGATTTTTAATGAATGAAGTAATAATCCAAGAGCAGTCAGCACTTAGGAGCACTAAAGTTTCTTTCTAAGTAACTAACTGGGATAAGAATGCAACACCTTAGCAACAACACATTCCAGAATTGCCTATGATTGACACTGGCATAATATTCCAATAAAATCAGCTAGTTTTTTCACTGCTTCAGTACTGTGGTTGAAGATGGGGCAGAGGGAGATGATTTCTAGGAGATCAATCAATTAAAGTAAAATCTGAGACATGAACTGGTCCAAATAAACACGTTTTTATTATTTTCACCTGATTTCTACATACGCTCATAAATATCTCTCACAATCCCAAAACTTCATTTAAGGAGAAAGTATTTGAACATGATGGAAGAATTAAAGACAGTAGCAAAGGCTGTACAGAATTATCTACTTGGGAAAATCATACTGAATTACTCCTGTCTCACCAGACTGCTTCTCATCACTCCGAGTCCAAAGATGATGGTGGAAAATCAATTCCATTACCAAGCAACGTTTTCAATCACAGCCCTCAGACTACTCAGGATCAGAGTTGAATTTTCCCAGGTATTTTATGATGGGTCTACCACTGTATCTATGTGATGGTTTGGAAAAAGGGAAAGGAAATACTCTCAAGTTGGGAAAATGTGTCAACTATGAAATACAAATCCATTCTACATGGTGTTCAATGCTATATGCAAAGATTTCCCAAAGCTCAATGGTCATACACTAATGTGAAATTAGAAAAAAATCCTGAAATTATCTAATGCTCCAGACCGAGAGAATTAACAAATACAATCATTAATTCTTCTAAATCTTTTTAAAAGCAGTGGATTTAACTAGGAATAACTATAAATAACAATCCAAAAAGGGATTGGAAATTCCTCTCTTAAGGCCCAATTTGTTGGCTCTAAGCTAATTTTTCCGTCTCTCATGCTGCATCAGAATAGAAGTGTGTTAAATGATTACACAGAAAAAAGCAGTTAAGGTATTTTGCATACCAAAGGGCCCTAAAGGATTTTTATAGACTTATGGTAAATGCAGAGGAGTATAAAAAGAGCAACTTAAAAAATTATTCACACCACTTTCATTTTTGGTACTCTAATGACTAATTACTTGCCAAGTTCTATTTATAGAGAACTTTCTTCAAGAAGCTTAAAGTATTTTATTGATCTCTCCAATTGATCTTTGCCATTTCGTAGATGTTAAAGTTATTCATGAAATTAGAATTCCCATGGAACAAAAATTAAAGGCAAACAGAAGTGGACTAAATCAGTTGAGTAAAAGGTAGAGCTTAGGGGCCGGCCCCGTGGCCAAGTGGTTAAGTTCACACGCTCCGATTCGGTGGCCCAGGGTTTCGCTGGTTCGGATCCTGGGCATGGACACGGCACCACTCATCAGGCCACACTGAGGCGGCGTCCCATGTGCCACAACTGGAAGGACCCACAACTAAAATATACAACTATGTACTAGGGGGATTTGGGGAGAAAAAGCAAAAAGAAAAAAAATAGATTGGCAATAGTTGTTAGCTTAGGTGCCAATTTTTTAAAAAAAGAAGATTAGCAACAGTTGTTAGCTCAGGTGCCAATCTTTAAAAAAAAAAAAATAAAGGTAGAGCTTAGAAGAGAATTCAGTTGTGTTCTGTCTCCTTAGCCATGTTCTACATCGTTTTAAAGTATTTCTTGGGCCAGTAGAAAGTAACTCACAACACTCAATCCTAAGTATTTTCTTTTCTTTTTCTAACAGCTTTATTGAGGTATAATTGACACATTTAAAAAACTGCACATACTTAATGTATACAATTTGATGAGTTTGGACATAGGCATTTTCAACAACTATTTTAAATATTACTTATGCAGCCCAATAGTTTAGTCAAAATCCAATATTACAAAAAATTAACAACCTTCACCTTTCATATCAATCACAGGAGTGACAGAAATTTGAGGGGTGTATTCTTTTACTTTCATTCATTTGCTTACTATATAGCAAGTACCTTTTACATGCCAGGAAATGTGCTAGTCACTGTAGTTTCAACGATAAGTAAAACAAACATAGTCTTTATCCACATTGAACTTCTAATTAGAACCTCCTTAAAAGAGCCTAAATTAAAATAACCTCCTCTATTTTTATGTCTGAAGAAGATTCCACACTTCTCAAAAGTAATTCTTCCCAATATTAACAGCTTTCAATTGACAGAAAATTCTTCCACATTTGACATAAATCTTTCATTCTATAATTCCACCCAGTTCTCCTTGCTGGACATTCCATGGACATGAAGATTAGGTCAATATACAAAAATCATACATGGGATTCTAGAGTATTATCTAATTATTCCCCAATCTCTTCTTCTCTAGATACCAGATTTCCTCTAATTATCACTGTGAAGTTCTAGATAATCTGGGGTTTTCCTAGGGTTTTTCCTCATATCATAATGATTTGTTCATCTAAAAATATTTATTACACATGGATGTGTCAGGCACATACATGAATACATGATATACAAAGATTAACTCATACTTTTTAAAATCTAAACTTTCCTATTCATTCTGTTTTATATTCATTCTCCTATATATTTTATTTTAATACATATAGTATATAAAAGAATATATAGTTGCAAAATTAAATATATATTTGACTTAAATAATATAAATAAAACCTTCTCTCCATATATCTATAGATAGACAGGTAGCTAGATACAGATACATAGCAATGTATTATTTTAAATTTAGTATGTGTCACTGGTGACTTACACTTAACTAAATCTGTGTTAACCAAGATATTAGAGCTCCTCAGGTACAAAAGATTTCGTTGTCAGGTTCAGAATGAACTGCCCCTTACCAGGATTTGTGATCTTAGGTGTTATTTGACTTCTCCAGATCTCAGCTAAGTCATCCATAAAAGTAGCATGTAGCTTATAGGTTTGTTGAAAGGATTAAACGAGATAAATACTAATTGCCTAGAACAGGGTAGAGATACAATAAATGCTAAGTTTTCTTTCTTTTTCTCCCTGGGGGTAAGATTACAGCCAGCTGTGAATTCATCTAGTTTTTCTGTCATCTGAGTCAGATTTCTGCTACTTTTGCTAATACATACAGTAGAGCTTTCCATGTTCAGAGAAAGAATTTATTAAAGGTAATGGAGTTATTTTAAACTAGCTGCTTTTGCTGTTCCTATATCAATGATGACAACAAATATATTAAACTTTTTGGGGATGAGATCATATTTAGAATTTAAGATGTGTATAATGAGATGCCTCAGGATTCAAGTTAATAAGAAAATGAACTGCCCTATACTCTGAGTCAAAGTATGACTTGACTTGAAAAGAATTTAGTTGAAATTATTTTTCAAAATGACTTGAATAATGCGAAGTTTGGTTCAAATAAATCTAAATAATCTGACCCAGATTTTCCCCTCATGTTCTCCCCAGCTTTTCTCCAAATGCAAGAAAGTTATTAGATCTGTGGTACCTTGGAAAGAGAAAACAGAATAGAGTAAACAGAATAAGTTTTCAGTTCTGGTTCTGCCATTCACTTATTGTGTGATTACCAGGCAAGTTATCCCAACTTTTTGAGACTTGTCTCTATAAAATATGGAAAATACACACCTTATTTATAAGGTTATTGAAAAGGTTAAATGAGAATGTACGAAAAAGCACTCAACACTGTGTCTCCGGTCTACAGTAGCACTAAAAAAGTTGTTATTCTTCTCCCTCCCTTAATACTAAATATTTATTTAGAACACGTGCCACATCTCAAATGCATTGCCAAATGGTGCATATTACCAACCCAACTCAGCGTTTCTTCAAGTTGAATGGCTCAACTTCTTCCATAAAATATTGCTATCAGAATAATAATGAAGGTTTGGTTTTAAACATTTTCCATGCTTCTTGAACTACGGAGCAGATGGCTTCCTTCAAAGAGATCACTCACATAAAGACTCTAACCTAAGCAAGTTCTTATTTTGAACACTGAAGAAAGATTAAAATATATTTCCCCTTCAATCCTTACAACCAAGAATAATAGCTGAACCATGGGAAATTTCAAAGAGGAGATTATTTTGTTTGGCAACCAGTCATCCTTGACCAGCCTTTAAAATTATAAGGGACATAGAATTAATGCGCCAATATGTCATTCTTATTTTGACACACAAATAAAACTTAAGAGAAGCTGACAGCTAAATTTTCCATTTGCCATCATTTCAAATCCACCTCCTAAGTATTTCTTGCCTCTATTTCTTCTGCATTTTATGCTCACTGCCCTACTTTAGGTCCTCATTATTTTCTGCCTGCACACACCAATTTGAGGGACCTTTTTGTCTGGCTTCTCAGCATCTATGCTCAACCTCTCCAATCCATTTCTTTACCTTGCTGATAGTAGGGCACATTTTCTAAATCAGACCATGCCAGCCATTGTGTGGCTATTCAGAATTCTTCAGTAACTTCACAACTGGGTGTCAGTGTTACAAGAGAGTCAAAACTTGAAGACCCAAGATCCAGAAGAGGAGGGAAGCAGAAAGGAGTAAGCCTGACACTGTATGGTTTGAGTCATTGGGTAATTCTTAAGTGGAGCACTCAGCAGAAAATGGTGGCTAAAGGCTAAGAACTTAGAAGAGCATTAGACAGTTTCACAATTTGGGGAAGAGAGAAATTGAAGTTTAGGGCCTTTAACTAAGTAGGAGACACCCTGGAAGATATGCCAGACTTTCCCCTGAAACTCCTGAAGCAGCCTAGGAGTAAGGTGAGGCAGCGATAGTTCAGATGGTCCAAAAACGGAAACCCAAGCTTGAATCAGCTCGATCCCAGACTGGCTTAGATTTACTTGCTCTTTCTTTAACAGAACATCCAGTTGAAAATGAAAGTCTTCTCTGGAGGAAGAAAACATGAACCACAACTTCTAAAATGTTACCATATATAATATTCAAAAGTCAATAAAATGTTATTAGGTATGCCAGGAAACAGGCCCAGGTGAAAAAAATAAATGATAGAAACAGACCTATTGGTAGACTGGATAATACAGTTATAAGACATAACTTTAAATAACTGAGATTAATATGTTTAAGAAAACAGAGGGGCCGGAACGATGGCTCAGTGGTTAAGTGCGCATGCTCTGCTTCTCAGTGGCCTAGGGTTCACTGGTTCAGATCCCGGGTGCGGACATGGCACTGCTCGCCACGCCATGCTGTGGTAGGCGTCCCACATATAAAGTAGAGGACGATGGGCACAGATGTTAGCTCAGGGCCAGTCTTCCTCAGCAAAAAGAGGATTGGCAGCAGATGTTAGCTCAGGGCTAATCTTCCTCAAAAAAAAAAAAGAAAAGAAAAGAAAACAGAGAACAAGGCAAAAACATCCAGTACCACTCTACCCTTACTTCGTCCTGTCTCAATCTTGTCAAGGTCAGTGAATAGCACCACGATCTAATTAGGCCAAACTCTAGAAGTCATCTTTGACTCCTATCTTTCCCTCAATCTCCAAATCTAATCCATCAGTAGGTCCAGGTGACTCTCCCTCAAGTCTACATGTCTTAATGTCTACTCCCTGTCTCCCCACAGCTACTACCTTAGTCTGAGCCACTATCATCTCTCACCTGGGTTCCTAGCAATAGCTTTCTACTGGTCTTTGTGAATCCATTCCTGTTGTCTTACAGTCTATTCTTCATATGTCAACTAGACTGAATTGTTTTTTAAACGCAATTAGATCATACTACTCTTCTATTTAAGACACTCCAATAGCATCACATTTTACGAAGAATCAAACAAACTATTTATCATGGCTTGAAAGGTCCTACATGAATTGGCCCTCTCATTCTTTTATTTCAGTGATTCTCAGCTAGGGGTGATTTGGCAATATCTGAGACTTTTTGGTTGTCATGACTTAAAGCGGTAGGGGGGCTACTGTTATCTAATGGGGAGAGGCCAGGATGCTTATAAACATACTACAATTTAGAGGACACCTTCTCACAACAAAGGGTTATCCAACCCAAAATATCAATCGTGCAGAAGTTGATGAAACTTCAACTCATTTGATATCCTATCAACAATCATTTTATTCTAGGACATCTGCTTTCTTGTCTTTCTCAGAACAAGCCCAACTCATTCTCACCTACTGGCCTTCTGAATTTGTTATTTCCTCCACCTAGAATACTGTTCCCTCTAGTCTTCACAAGGCTGGCTTCTTGCATCATTTAGGTCTTGATTCATACAATCTCTCCTCAGAGAGGCCTTCTGTGACTGTCCCTTCTACAACAGGTCCCTCTATTACCTTCAACAGTTCTTCCAACAGCCTTTTTCTTAATCCATAGCTTATTTTTGTGTGTTCACCATCTACCTCCGCCACTGAAATGTAAGCTCAATGTATGTATAGACATCCTCCATTTTCTTCCCTCCTATATTCCCGGTACCTCCAATGGAACTGAGCTCATAATAAACCATAAAAAAGTATTTGTTGAATAAATTACCAAATCAACATAATCAACATAGATTTTCACTGACTTAACAAAAGTAGCAGCTAGATTATATTTCAATCCTAAGACTTGGTCTGTATCCAAGAGGTATTCAGGCCTCTGGGTCTTTTACCTTCTTACTTATCCTTCTCAGAATTCAATGTCATTGAAACTTGGTTGTATCCCCTACAATATATTCATTGAGTATTCATTATCTGCAAAGAATTGTGCTAGGCACAAAATCGTGACATAGATGGCATATTTCAATTCAACAGAGGAGGAGACAGATGAGCACAGTTGAGCAACATTCTTGAAATGACACAGCAAGTCATTCTGACATAGGCACATAAATAAGAATTTTACTATGGCTGTTAATTTCATACAAATGAACAAAATTTTGTTTAGGTTGAATGGGACTGAGATCTCACCAGCATCTCAGTATAATTTTCCTATAAGGAACAACCATGAACGATATTATATGGCTACACCACAATTTATCCACTCTGCAGATTGTCTGCAGACTTTGCCCATTTATACTGATTCTGCTTTATTGATAAAAATGGTCCACCTAAAATTTAAGGATAACTTAAGTCTATTAGATTGAACAGTGATATTAGTATTACAAATAATGCCTCTGAATATCCTGTGAAGTAAAAAAATTGCTTACTTCCTATTTTATCTTCCTAAGTTGTTAATGTAGTCTAAATACTTTATGTATGCCTTATATAAAATGGACATAATTGGGCATACAACATAAAGTTATTTATCTTCCTTATTACTATATAAATCCATTTATTCCAGTCATTCGCAAGCACAGAAGGGGGAAGTGATTTTAGCCCCCAAGAAATATTTGCCAATGTCTGGAGACAATTTTGGTTCTCAGAACTAGGGGAAGGGTAATACAGACATCTGGTAGGTGGAGGCCAGGGATGCTGCTAAACATCCTACAAAGCATAGGACATCTCCCCACAACAAAGAATTATCCAGCCCAAAATGTAAACAGTGCTGAGGTTTAGAGACTCTAACTTATTCATAAATCCAAAGTGCTGAGACTTACATCTCTAAATAAATGCCCACCAACTAGCAGTTTGATTCATTTTTTTGAAGCTTGAAAACCTGGGAACATTCTTCTCCTCTGTCATGTATGACTTTGACCATTCCTTTCTGAAGCAGTTCAGATTCATGTAGATTTTAAATCTGTTGAGGCAAGTCATCCTCCCCCCTTACTTCTGCAGATGCCGAGCAACGGTGTTATCAGTAGTACTTGCCACTTTGCCATGAACTTTGACATTTTGCATATTGAACTGGCCTCAAGTCTCTGGAAGCTATATGATGGCTTCAGCAAGAGTAGATACACCATGCTTTGCCATTAAGTTTTGGAATAAACTCCCTGCCTTTCTTTGAATTAAAAAGACACTACTAAATATTTTCCTTGCGTGGTGACCCCAGAGTCACAAGCACGTTTTTAATTTTTTTTGATAAACTTTTTTCTTAGTATTTTTTTTGTAACAGCAAAACATTCATACCAAATGGTACCCCTACAAGTGTACAGCTCAAGGAATTTTCAAACAGGGAACACACTAGTGTACCCGCTGCCCAGATCAAGAAATAGAAAATCAGTCAGGATAAGGCAAGTCCCTTCTGTGCCCGTCACGGTCATCCTTCCACCTTCTTTCCCAAAAGTCACTCCTATTATGACTACCAACCTACAGACTAGTTTTGCCTATCTTGGTACTTTGTATAAATGGAATCAGATGACATCTATTATTTTATGAAATGACTTTTTTGCTCAATATTATAATTTGAGTCCATCTGTGTCATTGAACATAGGAGTAATTCATTTATTTTCACTGCTGTACAGTATCTCATTGTATGAATATACCAAAATGTATTTATCCATCTATTATCATTGATAGATAATTGAATTATTTCCAGTTTATGGCTATTATAAACAAGGATGCTTTAATTAATCTTGCTTATGATCTTTGGTACATATGTGTTTTCACACACACATTTCTGTTAGAATACATCCAGCTTTAGTAGATACTGCCAAGTGGTTTATAAACAAGAATATAACAATTTACACTCCTAGGTTAGTAAGGTGTGGGAGTTCCAGTTGCTTCACATCTTCACCAGCAGTTGGCGGTGCTAGTCTTTCTATTTAGCTATTGTGGTGTTAGTGATAGAGCCTTAGAGTTTAATCTGTATTCCCATTATGAGTAATAAATTTAACCACCATTTCATGTGTTTATTGACCATTTGCACATCCTTTTTTAAAGAACATTCAAATCTTTTGATCTTTTGTATTAGATTATCTCTTTCTTATCAATTTGTAGGTCTTGTTTATATATTTTGTATATGAGTCATTCGTAAAAAGTAAGCAGGTCAAATATCTTTTCCCACTCTGTGGGCTGTCTTTTCATCCTCTTAGTTGTGACTTTTGATGAACAGAAATTCTTAATTTTAATGTAGTCCAATTCATCACTCTTTCCTTAAAATTGTGTTTTTAATCAGTAAAATCCAGTGAAAATAGCTGGGTGTTACAAAACTTTCCTGGGTCCGGTCTGGTGGCATAGTCGTTAAGTTCGAGCACTTTGCTTCGGTGGCCAGGGGTTCACAGGTTCGGATCCTGGGCGCAGACCTAGCACCACTCATCAAGCTGCACTGTGGCAGCAACCCACACAAAATGAGGAAGATTGGCACAGATGCTGGCTCAGGCCAATCTTCCTAACACACACACAGACACACACACACACACACACAAAACTTTCCTGAATCTCAGTGTACATTTTTTTTTAAAGATTTTATTTTTTCCTTTTTCTCCCCAAAGCCCCCCAGTACATAGTTGTATATTTCTTGTTGTGGGTTCTTCTAGTTGTGGTATGTGGGACGCCACCTCAGCGTGGCCCGACGAGCAGTGCCATGTCCGCGCCCAGGATTCCAACCAACGAAACATTGGGACGCCTGCAGTGGAGCGCACGATCTTAACCACTCAGCCACGGGGCCAGCCCCTCAGTGCACATTTTATGATGCTTTTAGGGCTGCTCCCCCACACCATGTCTTGTTTTACACATCAGAACTGCCATAATTTGTAAGAGTCTGCAACATCTTATGTCCAAAGACCATATGCAGTACACTAAACAGTATATTTCAACTTATTGTTAAACTGTATAAAGGAAAAGCTTGAAAATGTCTGTTAAGAACAGTACAATGAAGGGAAAGGTATGTAATATTTTAACTCATTTATTTTCCATTAGTAGTCTAGCATATATATGCATGCAATGATTATTCAATAAAACCTCTCTAATCATACAGCAAAAGTAACTTAATTGCAACTTAGAAAATGTAACATTAGTTGACTTAAGTGTATAATGCTCTCAAAAATTGCAAATTCAAGTCGTTTCTTGAAGAAAATAATTAAAATTGCAGAAAATAATTAAAATTTTTTCACTGTATGACAAGTCAATACACTAACGCTTAAGAAGTTAAGTACATACAATATTGTTGGTAAGAGAAGCCTCTCTCACAATGCAGAACTCCTCCATTACATAAAATGGGATAAAGCATCAAGTGTAGCTATTTGTTCATAAATATAAGCAATTTCAACTTCCAACCATTTTGTTAATGGATTATTTTCTGTAACAATCCACTTATCTTAGTAATTGTCTTCCTTGGGTTGATCTGGATGTGATATTACCTGCTATCCATATAAGATAATTTTTGCCTTGATCATCTTTCATCTGAGTATGTTTCCTCATACATCTTGCATACATACGTCTTACTTGTATACACACTCACACACCCCTTGCTACATCTGCAATAGATTTACAGCTTTACTTCAGTTTGGCTTTAATTAAATTACGGAAATGGGAGTCCTTAACCAAGTTCCTTGAATAATGCTATTAACTTGTAACTACATATTTCCCCATTACAAAGTTAAATTTTAATTATTATTCATTACAGACTGCATGTTACCAGTGCAATCAGCACATAAACAAATTGGGGTTTGTCACGTATAATGAAATCATAAAACTCGAGGGTTCTATTCAATTACACTGAAGAGCAGGAAGTACTTTTCTTATTTTCCTAATCGAACAGCCTCAGCAGATGGAAGATCAGATAGTTCTGTATCAAAGTCCATCATAGGGTTGTCAAATTAAATTGAAAAAAAAATGCATTGGCCCTTAGTATGAGTTTATGTTAAAGGATCCCCGAAGAGCTTGACATGGGACATGAGGACTTCTGAAATGGCTGGGTAAAGATTTTTCCATTTTATAGAATGCATGTAGGATTATCAGAATATGATCAATGTCTTTGTTTTTTTAAACAAGATACACTCAAGGCCCATCCAACAGAGGGGCTGCATTTCTGAAAGAGAGAAGAAAACCATGCAACATTTACATTACAAGATTTTCATCCTAAAGACCCATCAAGACTTGTGAATCCTTCTACTTCTTTCCATAAAAGCAAAATGACTGTCTTGAACATTTTTCAAATAAAGTGCAACAAAATGGTGATGAGTCTTACCATTTCTGTCCTGAAAGCAAAGAGCAAAGGGCATCAACGTCTGCCCTGACTTGGTAAGTTCACTCAGTCAAACTCACAGAGGTTGAGCTATGAGTAGCGGGCAGTCCCTCTGCCATAAGCTCCCTCAGCCACTCACTGATCCAGACTTGTTCCAAGTCCTAAACAGTGCAGAAGACTAGAGAACCCCACCTTAAGGTAGATACAGACTCAAAGTACAGCAAGATATTGTGTGGCACCACACTTGGTAGGAAACAAAGGGAAAAAGACACTTTTGTAGTTGTCTTCTTGATATAGCATAATTTGTTTCATTATGATTTAAAAAGAAATCTAAGTAGGGTCTTAGCCAGATAGGTGAGACAAGCTCCACCTTTTGTCTGATCTGAGAAATATATTGCCTATTATCAAGCCTAAGTCTAATGGCATTTAAAATAAAAGTTCATCTGTCCAAAGATTCAGACTCCTTTCCCTGATTCCCCTTTTAAAAAATGTATAGTTACAGTTTTGTTCTGGTTTTTACATCTGTCTTTTTTGCTAGGTATCATTTTTGTGGCATTATGGTATTTGGACAACAGCTGATGAATGTCATGAGAAGACAGAGAGTCCTAGAGGAATCTGTGCCCACCAGCTCCTTGTGCCCCGTATCAGCTCTTGCCAAGTGACTGTACTGAGCTATTGAATCCGACCTCAGAGTTTACCAGGACTCCTCGCACTGTCAGATAATTCAGATTCAGAACAGGACAAAACAATTGGGAAAGAACTCCTCAGAAAAAGAAATGAGAGAACTCGAGTTGTCTAAGTCAGTGACAACATGGACTCTGGCCTTAACAGTGTTTCATCACATTTGTGACCATCAGTAAT
Source organism: Equus quagga (assembly GCF_021613505.1). Lineage (NCBI taxonomy): Eukaryota > Metazoa > Chordata > Mammalia > Perissodactyla > Equidae > Equus > Equus quagga. The sequence continues at coordinate 142,993,474 of NC_060268.1, forward strand.
CCTATATAAAAGCTTCCTAAAAATGAAGCTTCTGACTAGAAATTGCCCGTGATTGGTGTGAGTGTGAGTATGTGTGTGAGAAAGAGAGAGAGTGCATGCGAGTGAGCACAAGAGCACATTTGCTACTGACTGTGGTATGCTGTGGCTTTGGAGATAATCAGACTAGAGTTTTTATACCTGTTCTTCCATTTAGCATCTGCGTGACATAAGGGAAATTATTTATTTTGTTTGACCTTAGTTTTCTCACAAGGACGTAATATCCTTCATTTCACAAAGTTGTGAGGATTAGATGAAATAATATATTTGAAAGTGTCTGATACGTGGAGAGAATTCAAATGTTAGTTTCCATTCTCTGAATAATAAAGAGGGATTTGCTTTGGTCAGAGTGAAGTTACCAGATCGCTGAGTAATATACTTATGTATGTAGTATACATCACTCTAGATTATGGAGTTGATCTTAAAAAACATAAAAGTGGGAGGTAGAATTAGAAAAAGAGAAATTAGGAGTATCCCTGTAAGTATGGTTCAAATCCCAGAGTTACAAAACATGAGATTTAGATTCTGCAAACAAATATTATTAGAACTCTCCATTTTGCTCTTTGCTCCCAGAAGACTCCAGGAGATTATTTTATAATTGAATCATATCTAAGAGCATAGCTATTTATACACAGTTCAAAATATAATCAAATGTAAAACAGGTTTATAGAAACATTTCCAGACACAATGCCTGTGAATGTAATATACACCACGTTATTGCCACAAAGCACCCAGAGTTCCCTGCATGAGATGAAATTATAACAATTCATCAGCTTTTGTTTCTCCAAGAATTAATATTCCAGAGGCACTGTGACTCATTTTAGCAAGAGGCATCTTCTTTAACTTCAACTTGACTTTAAAAGATCAGGAGAGAAACATACAAAAGGGGGTAATGGGAGGATCCAAAGGTAGATGGCTTGATCCTTTCCAAATGAAGGCATTCAGCTCTTGTGGCTCACATTACTGATGGAAAACATGAAGGTTGACTTCCACATAACCTTACCACTGCCTAACCCCCTGAGTATACAGGAGTCAATATGTGCTTTGGAGACACTTTCTTATAGCATGGGGATATACATAGAGGTTTCACCAGGAAGCATTATGTACATACATATACAGTATATGTATATGTGTATGTGTGTATAAGTGTATGTGCATACACACACACACACACACACACACACACACACACAATGGAATACTACTCAGGCATAAAAAAGACAAAATTGTCCCATTTGAACAACATGGATGGACCTTGAGGGTATGATGTGAAGCAAAATAAGCCAGACAGAGAAAGACAAATACTGCATGGTTTCACTCATATGTGGAAGATAAACAAATACATGGATAAATAGAATAGATTAGCAGTTACCAGAGGGGAAGGGGATTGGGGGGGTGGGTGAAAGGGAGAAAGGGGCACATATGTATAGTGATGGATAAAAATTAGACTATTGGGAGTGAGCATGATGAAGTGTACTCAGAAATTGATAAATAATAATGTACACCTGAAATTACACAATGATATAAACCATTATGATCTCACTAAAATTACTTGAGGAAAAAAACCCCTACTGCTTGATAGGGCTTTTCATCCAGTGAATTTATCAACTATGTAACAATAGCGAAACTATTGAAGCAAATACATATCGTGGTCTCTCACTGATTGTGCCACTAATTACATCATCTGCAGACTTTTAAATTTGGGTTAAGTTAAAGGAAACACAAACTCCAAACTTTTAGTATTTTAAGGAGTTGTTTCTTACTGTTTACTTTTTTAAAAATTTTGAAATACTTCCATAGTTCACTTACTGAGTTTCATAATTCTTAAGGTAAACATAGGAACTGCACTTTGTATCAATAATTAATCAATAATTACTGACTGATTCAATGAAAGATTATTTTGAATGAGAGAATAGGCTTACAGCCTTTGGCATTAGCATCTTTCTATGACAAATGCTTTAGGAAGATTAAGAAAGTATAGCAAAATAAACAGTGGGGAGAAAATTTACCTCAAGCAGTATCTTCAATATAAGTTATAAAATTACTTCCTCCCAGTAGTCATCTAAAGTTACAGAACTAGAAATGTAAAGCACATTAAGAAATCTTTTTGTGGATTTATTCAGGACAAATGAGCAAAGGACAATTTTTCTCCCCTATACATCAGGTCTGCAAAAATCACAGACTAGAAGAGGGAGAGAAGTATAATTTAACTCTTTCAGAACACAAAGCAGAAACGTTCTTATTATACTGCAGAACACTGCATGAACTTCCACCTTCTGCACCTTAGTCTTATTATCACAGTGAAATGGTAAATTCCTTGAAAACAGGTTCCAGGCCTTCTACCCTGCTTCAACATCAGTAACATCTACAACAGTGCTCCATCTTTAACAAACTCCAGAAACTTTGATATAGTTCAAAGAATACCCACATTTGGTCTTAAATACTAACACTAGGATTTCTCATTGCCCTGCTGTGTACAAAAGACTAAAACCCTCTCTTGCCTTTGGTTTCCTCATTTATAAAATGGACATGAAGCCACCTTCCTAATGAGATGAGATGAGACAGCACATATGAAAGCCCAACATGTCATGCAGTCCATATCAGGCACTCAGAGATATCAGCGTCATTTCATAACCCCCAACACCATCTCCCTTTCATTTGTCTCATTTTATCCTTACAACTGCCTCCACAGAGGCATTCATGGCACAAAACCTAATTTGTAGAAACTGAAACAGTGACACTGAATTTAAGTGATAAAATTGACACTTGAATCTGTGTTCAGATTTCTACCATGGTGTTTTCCCCAGGTATCTCATTTAAAAATTAATCACTTCTTGCTAGTGCTCCTGTCAACTGAAGTATATATCTAAAATATTTACTTAGCCTAATATATATGCATACATATTTATTTTTTCCTTGGTCGTATTGGGCTTCTTTAATGATTGTGTCAATCAGAGCTTATTGTGTGAATATTCCAATACTCTGTTTAAAATAACTATTCAAACCATGACAATGTTGTGAAGGAGTCACCAGCTGTAACATTACTAATGAATATTAATGTTCTTTTATATTTGGCTGGCACTGAAATAATAGCAGTTGTCATGTAGCATCAACAATTTTAACTAGGGTACTCTGGAAAGTCATTTAAAATCTGAAATGGCCTCTAGATTACATTTTGTGGTCAACACACAGCCATGCAGTCAGCTGTGATCCAAATAGCTAAGAGTAATACCATCAGAATAATGTCATAATTAAATGGGATTTTAAAACTACTCATTTCCCCCCTTCTATTGCTTCCACTTTTATGCAAGGTATATTAAATACCTTCTAATTTGCTCAGTTTTGGTAAAGAGATCTATAAGAACAAATTTCTTGCTTTTCAATCACATTGAATGAAAAGAATAGAATTGGACGGGAATGAAGAAAGCTCCATTTCTAGCAATATGTAAGTACTGAAGCAGTTTTTTGCCTTTGGAGAAGGATCTATTATAAGAAGAATTTATGTGTGTTGGCCAGATCCACAAGAGTGATCTGATCATTCAGATGTGGCAAAATATTTAAGGCTTTAAAAACAGTCACCCTCACAAGACAAAACATGACTGCTTTCGAAATATTTCAAAGCAATCTGTTGGTTTTACATGTCTATGCCATCAAAAGAATGCTGTACACATCCTTCAATAACTCATCATTAATGCATGGTGTAGTCACGTCCCTGATCAGGGTTCTTTCTACCTTAAGTAATTGGAGTTACTTTTTAAAATATCAAAATGAAAGTTTCTATTTACTAAGGCAGACCATGTGTGCATTGTTGTACATAAAAAAGTCAAATCTAATGATAAATAGGTATACTATGCAGTAATGATCCCTCTTGTGATCGATTTATACCAATAATATTAATAAGTTTCTTGAGCATTAACTATTTGCCAGCTCCTATTAAAACGCTTTATATGTACTCTCTCATTACTCTTCAGTATAACTCTATGGAGTAGCTATTATCATCATCATCTCCATTTTTCAGATGGAGAAAGGTCAGGTAGCAAACAGTAAAGCTGGGGTATGAATCTAGGCTGTCAGACTTCAGAGCCCATACACTTAACCATTAAACGGTCTCTCAATAGTATATTCATTATTTCTTGTTTTAGACAAAAAAGTATTTTTCAAAAAATTACATATTTTTTAGCTGTTAACCTTTTCACTTCCTAAAACAGAAAGAAGAGGGCATTATTGGCAATGCAGGATAGTCTGAAGGCTATAGACACAAGAACTCTCAAAAGCATAAATAGTCAGGGAGAACACCTCGTATGATATAACTGAAGAATTCCTCTTCCAAGGCATTCTATCAGCCAACAGTTTGGGTACTTCAGTCTTTCCAGTGTGAGGGTAGGGAATGGATTTGTACTGAGTCAGTTGCTTTCTCTCAACCAGGTCACTTGTGAACGCTGGAGAGATAAGTCCTTAAAAAAGCTACTATGAAAGTTTTATCAGAGTCCCTGGGAGTGATACTTATTGATAATATCTATAACTGCAACTAAGGACTGTCCATCTCTGAAACACCGTACTCATGATACAAAACAAACCAACCAAAGAGGAAAGAATTTTACAGAAAGCTAAGACATCGCTGAGGTAGAGAATACAAGCAAGAATTACAAGTACACAAGCAAGAATTTCCATACACATGTTTTCTTCAGCTAATTAGCTTGTTTAGTGAAATGTATCTGCTCTGTGAATGGAAAACGACTTGAAAAATCTCCTTCACCCTATTCTGAATTCTTTCAACATGCTTAGTGCTTCAAGAGGTCTGTGTCAGTTAATCAGATTCTTTGCACCTTTAAAATCCAGGGAGCAAAATAAAAGTGGAGTACCGAATGAAATTTTCATGGCTTGTGGTTAAGAGGCCATATAGTGGGATAACTGGAGGAATCTCTTCCTTATCCTGGTGGGCTCCACTTTACAATGAAGCAGTCATTACCCAAGGAATTAAGCCTTGCTAAAGTAAAAATGTGTCATCTTTTTCTTTCTTTTGGTAATCAAACAACAACAAATGCACTCGGTAGTATTTTCATTAAATATGGACTCTAGAATCTCAATTCTAAGTTCTGAAGTATTTGTTTAAAATCCTCAAGCATTTTTAAATGACTGCTTTTCTCTTGTTTAACCACCATTTTACAACCAACTCTTAAAAATATAAAGTTCTCCTTCAAATGCTCTACAAACATTCCTTCCTTGATAATATTTTTATCCACATGTGAAAGAAAAGAGGTCAAAGATTAGAGGACTGACTGAGTTTCTGGATGACAAACAAGTCCATATGTAATTTGTTCACAACAACTACATGTAGGCAAAGGCCTACAATCTGACGATTGAAAGGCTGGCCAAGCTTTTAGCCAATGTTCTATTACAGACTACGACATTCGGAGAGGTACCTAAACTCCTGTAGTTACATGCTAATAAAACAGGCATGACAGTGCCCTCTCCTGAGCGTAGTCCACAATCAAACTCTTGTTTTACACAAAACACGAAAACGATACTCTTCAATGAGGCTTTTTTTGAAGTACGGCCACCAAAGCTATCTCACTGAACTTTCAGAAGATGCGTGGGCTACAAGGCAGGTATTGTAATTGTTGTCTTCTTCTCTGTTTTACATCTAAAGGGAAGGGACTGAAAGGAGGACAAGTGCAGGGTTCTATGGGAGCAGACGCAGGGGAAAGAGGGTGGTGGCAGCGTTAGGATGGAATGAGAGCATTCAGGAAAAGTTCTCAGCACAGAACAGGGCCTCGTACACTCCAGATGTCTAATAATTCTCACTTCCCTTCCGCCGTTAGAAGAGGATACAGTACGACCTACATGTGATTTGCTGGATGGACTTCAGAAATCGAGATTGAGGAAGAATCAAGTGCAGCTGAAATGTGGAACCCCCTTCTCTAAAAATCCGCTTCTGCCTCAGAGGGGAATTTCTATCTATTCGATTTCAAGTGCACCCATCTTTGTAAAACAGAAATATGTATATAATCTTAAGGCTGATTTAGGAGCCAGGCAGCGGGGGCTGATAATCAACCTAGCATAGTAGTTTAGGTTGTTAGTTTAAGGAGAAGGACTTGGATTCACAATTCAGTACTAACCTCTAGACGTGACTAATCATTTCAAATTGCGTAATACAATATGTGCTGTTAATAACTCAGTAAAACATTTCATAGACCATACGCATGATTTCATTGATGATCAGAGTAATCGTGGGATTTAAACAGTTATCGTTACTCTGATTTTACAGAGTAAGGAAATAAAGTTCAGAGAGTTTACCTGATTCACCCAAGGTCACACCACCACTAAATTAGTGAAGATGAAATTGCTTTCAGTTCTTCCAATCCCAAATACTGTGTAATTTCTAAATCCCAGGGAACTGGTACAAAAGAGTGTCGGTATATAAACACAAATGTATTCTTTGTATCATCAAATAGTTCAAGATGCAGGCACTATAATGGCAGAAAAATGTTACTTTCATATATAACCTGGGTGAGTTCAAATAACAATTCTGTGCTCCTCAGAGCTCGTGCTTGGCAAAACTGAGCACAATATCCTAATGCCTCTGAATGTGCTTGCCTGGCACAGGGATAAGATTGCCCCAGATAACTTGCCGACAGCTTCCTGGTACTTGATTTGAGTTGTCAGCGGAACCAGCATGTGATGCCCTCAGAATATGACTGATCAACTCTAATCTAATGAATTTGGAGTGATTTCGAGTCTGGGTACAGATTCATTCATTCCCAAAATGGACTCAGACAATGAACACTCTATAGCCTATGAGAGAAGTCAAGCTTGTAAAGATGTTTTTGTTTGTTTGTGGATTTTTTTGCATAAGATTCATGAAACACTGAGAATCTGATAAAATCTAAGAATTTTCTTATAAAAGTACACAACACACCAAATGCTGCATGAAATCTCTAAGAATTAATGGACTTGCAAAGCCTAGCGTGGACACCTCCTTATTCAGAATAAGCACTTCTGCTGTAGAGGAAAAAAATTCTGTGTAATATTTGGTGAAGATACAATAACTTTGTACAGATGCTTAAGAAATGTCAAAACTTACTAAACAAACGAAAGTAAAATTGGGTAAATCAGCTTCCACATAAAGAGTCCCCTGTTATGCAATCTTAGGTGAAGAAAGGAACTTCTGTTAAAGAGCTAATAGCAGGTCAGTTCTAGAGAAATGCCAAGCCTTTGTGTCAAATAACAAGTATTATGTGGGCTATCTTGAAAATTTCACTGAATTGGGAAATGGACAAGGAGCCAACACAAATATGGTAACGATAGGAATAAACAAAGCAGAGATTCGCAGAGAGGCACAGGCGGAGAGAGCTTGGATGTCAGCACAGGGCTTCCATCAGCCAAGGCTCATGCCAGCTACCACGGAAGTAATTCCACAGGAACCCTTCCAGCAGGTTGTGTAACATACCCAAGATGAGAAGTCTCCAACAGACACCTGCAGGTACCACACTCTCCCTGAACTTCTGAATCGTGATCTGTGTTCAGTATGAGCGCTTTAACTGTGCAGTCAGATTCAGAGATATCAAAATATAATTTACTCAATGTTTTCCTTCACTGAATAAAATACCTGTTTGAGTGAAGGAAGATAATTACAGTCTGATTCTGTTATAATCCTTTGGTTACAAGCAACAGAAATTTAAGCAAATTTGAACAAAACTTCATCTTAAGCAAAAAGAAAAGTGATCTGTTGGAAGGACATTGCATGATTCAAATCGTAGGAGGACTGAACAATATGACCATGTAAAGATAGGACTCAGGGAAGCTCTGAGCACTAAGTAACATAATCAATGGACAATAACATTAAATAAAAATGCAGCTCCAATTGTTTTCTATCTTTGTGTCTCACCGTTTAAGATTCAAATTGAGAAGCAAGAGAATCTGAGTGGCCTAGGTTGGGTCCCTTGTTCATGTTCCAACTGGGAGTGGCAATGCCTTGAATGACAGCTCCATCAGGACCACTTGGAATGAGAAACAATCAGAAGAAGAAGTGTTGTATCGAAACTGGAAAAGGGGATCCTTGATAGACAGAGCAACGAAATAAATGTAGAGATTTCCTCCCAGGAGACAGGGTGAGGAACTCCGAAGGACTCCCAAACCTTTTAGAACACTGTCAGATCCAATAAAGTTCATGTATTATGTGAAGAGCTCTAGGAAAGCCTGGATATGAGGAGAATCTGGTACTGGAATCTAGTTTTTGGCATCTGAACCTAATTTTTTGATACCTAAGTTGTATTTATTGCATAGCTCTAGGCTTTCTACACACTGACTCTCAATCCAAGTGATTCACAAATATAAAATATGATCAGGAAAAGATCACACATGCAGAAAGATGGTTGTAGGCAACTTTTAAATAGTGGCATCAAACAGTAAGTTAGTTGTTTCATGGCGCCACTTATCGGAAACATTGTTGAACTGCCAAGATCAAGCAGAAACAGAGGCCGGCCTGGTGGTGTAGTGGTTAAGCTCACAGGCTTCACTTCAGCGGCCCAGGGTTCACAGGTTTGGATCCCAGGCATGGACCTACACATCACTCATCAAGCCATGCGGTGGTAGCGTCCCATACACAAAGTAGAGGAAGATTGGCACAGATGTTGGCTCAGGGCCAATCTTCTTCACAAGAAAAAAGATCAAGCAGAAATATTATTTGGGAGAGACAGCCAGAAATATGGAACTTCATTCAAATCCTAACTGTTACTATGAAGGCATATTTGTTAAATTTCTGACATGAAGTCAAGAAAAAGTCAATACTGAAGAAAAAATGAACTTGAAGTCACATAGTCTCTAAGTAGCAACAGAACAATAAAAAATCTGGCAAGAACAATAAAAACGATAAAGGCTAAATATGATGGCAGCTATCAAATAAAGAATCATTAGCACAATATTTAAGAAGGAATATAATTAGAAGGAAGGGGAGCTATTCCATGTGTCCAAAATGATGCCAACTACCAAAAACTATGGGGGGAATTGTTCGGCTCCTACTAATGAGCTTACTTTCCTGCTGCCCATTTTCACACTTAAAATGAGCATTGGAGACTGTGGACAAGTGAATTTTTACCCCTATGTTTAAGTGAGATAATTGGGTGAAATTGCACAGTCATTCCACTTGATAATTTAAAACTCTATTCTACTACACAAAATATCTTTTCTTCTCCATGTGCCTCTTATCTAAATCTTTCTTATGCTTATTTTCTACCTGTGTTTTGATTATTATTTTGGAAGACTTTGAAAGTGCCTTCCAGTTAATTCTAACAGATGCTAAGGTAATGTCAAGTACTGGCTATACTCACAGTTCTCTTTTACAGCCGTGGAACTCTCCTTTATTCACATGCTTTGTATCAGCTGACCCCTCCACTCAGGTAATAGATGACTGGACAAGGAATGGGTATTTGACTAAGACAGGTCCATAGGCTAGCTGTTAGTTTATAACACAGGCTGACCTCAAGAGGATTCGCCAAGCCAATCATATCTTCTTGGAGTTTTAATAGGAGACGGAATCCGCAGATGACAAAGTGGCAATGACGAGTGCATGAGCACATGTATGCATATACACACACTCACACACACACACATGCACAGGACAGTACATGTCACGATGTAATAAAAGCTGTGAGGCAGAGACAAGAAAAATGTTGATAAGAGAGTAGAAAAAAACAAATCAAATATTAATAGGATGACAGTGAAATAGTGAACAATAAGGGTCTGCTGTTGAGGTAGGCAATGAGATCAATGGACTCGTAGGGCACAAATATATCCTTTAAGGCATTTCAGTTCTCCATGAGCCTTGGACTAACCGGTTATGTCTACAGTTCTAAATGATATTCTAATCTCCAGGAACCCAAGTTGAGTGGAAGCTAGGACCATTTCCTGCCTTGCTTACTTCCCCCTGTATTAACCTTTCTGAAGTTCTTCAGCAGTAACTAAAGATGTGATTGAAGATTATAACACGAATAAATATCTGCAAACAGTACATGGGGCATGTTTGGGGGGAAGTAAACTAGTAACACTTAGCAATAAGGCAAACATATGGGAGCAAAGATAATGAATACAAATCATCAGAAAGATTGTGCAGTTCTGAGCATTTAATTTTATTTAAAGTGAAAAAGTATAAGACTAAAGAGTTTTACTCATCCCTGCTTTTAATAATTTGAGGTGAAATGCAGAAGGATGCTGATTGTACTCAATACGTAAGTCAGATCTTTCTCAGAACTTTTATAGATGATGAAGTCTATACTCTTTATCTAAGGGAGATTAATATGGAAATGTGTCATTCTTGGGGAAAAAAGGAAGTTTAGGCCCTAGGATATATTGAATCCAGTGAAGTTTCCATAGCATATATTTAATGATGAACTGTTTAAATACAAAACGGCAAAACAACAAGAAAAAATGTCAAGTTCTTGTAATGATAGCGGGAAGTATTACAGAAACAAAATGTTGAGAGAGCAGTTCAGAAAACCTGTGTCTCTGCTACACATAACCATATGTTCAAGTTTTCATTTCTCCATTTTCTATCATTTGAAAATAGCAGTATGTTTTCAAATGTCAATCCTAAGATAATAAAGTCTCACAGGCAGAGACTCAGTCCTGTGTTAAAACAGTGAAAGTTTAATGAGAGCTTATTTGGGGCCAGGAACTGCACTAAGGACTTGGTTTTTGTCATTTTGTTTAATCTTTACAGCATAGTACCATGTAGTATTAGTGTCTCCATTTTATACATGAGAAACCTGAGTGCCAGAGAGGTCAAGCAATTTGTCCAGGTGCTCATAGCTTGTCGTTGCACAGACAGAATTCAAACTCAGCCTGCAGTGTCTTACTCCAAAGTTGAGACTATATTTCAGGGACAGGCTCTATCACCTTCCAAGTAATGGCATATGGAGGCACAGTCTGTACATACAAATACATCTGACCAAGGGAACACCAAGGGGCTGAGACCCACTGCTCTTCACACTGCATGCGATGAAGCAGGGCTGCATCAGCCTGCAAGAAGTGGCGCTAGTTCTTTGCACAAATATTCACTGGTTGACATACCCGGAAAGATGCCTTCTTCTATTTCATCCACCTTGAGACAGCTCCATGTGGGCTGGCAGCTGCCTGGCTGCCTCTACGTGAAGGGTGGACAAGCGTCTCTGATCATCACTCTGATCTCTCCCTTCTCAGAGCTTTTGCCCCCACTCCCAAGGGAACACTGGAAAGTGCCCTTAACTTATGTCTCTTTGGTTCGTCTTACATGGAACAAGGCTGCCTGACCTGAAAGGCACATAAAGCTGTTCTTTTTTTTTCAGTTTTATAAGCTAACTTGCTGATCACTTCACCTTTTAAAATCAGAGCTTGGCAGAACAGAGGGATGGCTGCCTTTGTCTAACACAGGTCAGGGGTAGCCCTTTAGGGGCAAAAGTCTTTTACCTCCCATACGTGTGTTGATTTTTTGAAAATAGAATCAGGGTAAATAAATTTAAGGAATGGTAGGTGAAGAAGAACAGGAGCGAAACATGGAGAATGATTTTGAGGTGAAATAAATCCCCTTATTGCTGGAATTCAGAGGAACAGCCTTAGGAGAATAAAGACCTGATTGAACCTCAGTACATTTGCGTTTGGTGTGCTTCCTCAACCAGTTAATAGATGTAATAATTCAACAAAAAACTGCCAGGGACAAGAAAACCTACTAGCTTTCACTTTATCTACATAACATATATGTTGTGTAACCAGGGCCTACAAGACATCATTCACAAATTTAAAATAAGTGCAATATTAAAAATTCACCTATGGTAAAACTTTGACAGATCATGCCTTCTTGTAAAACTTCCAGAGGAACAAGTCTACTTCTTCTGCTTAATATAAGCATAGCTAGATTATTACATTTGAAATTAAATCCTTTTTTTAAAATTACTACATATTGTTCTCCTGTGATTATTTCTAAAACTGAAATCTAAGTATTTCTGTATTTTCTCAAATTCTACAAACTAGGGCATGATTGAAGTTGCTAGACAATTTGGACTTGAGTTCATTAAAATCAGGAACTGAGTCTTAATCATCTACATGTCCTTTGTTCCCAGGACAGTACATAGCCCCTAAGAGGTGCTCCAAATATTTGTCAAACTGAATAGAATGGCCCTAAGGACCAAAAACTCTCAGTTTCCCATTGCTTAAACCAAATCCTTGAATTCCAAAAAAAGGCTGACCCGTGCTGTCCAGGACCATATTCAAGAGGTAAGAAGAGCAAGTAGCTATCTACGAATTCTGTATGAGGCTTATCAAGAACCCATCTCCGAAATGCATCCAGACACAACCAGGCCTAGGATTTATGGATTATTACTTTTTCCTATAATATTCTTCTAAATGCTATTGAAATTCACATAAAGTAATGGATAGCCAAATCTGAATAGATTAGATTGCTTCTCTCAACTATAAGTCTCATGAGCGCTAGATTTCATCCCAAACACTAAATCAATATTTCTGCAGAGAATGAAAATTATCATTTCTTTGGCAATTCTCTCATTACTCATTATCATGTCACCATGCTACTCTCTAAGGGTATCATATATCATAGTTGTAATATTGCTTTGAATAGTATGGTTTTTCATTACTCTTTGTTTCTGCCACTAGTCTAGAAGCTGCAGAAGGGTAATTTTGTTTCACTGTTTTGACTTCAGCATCTCATGCAATACTTGAAGTATAGTAGGTGCTCAATTAATATTTACTAAATGATTGAATGGATGACTCATTGGAAAAGCATTGGGTACCCAAAGGACTGCCAAGGCAGAAATCTAAAGAGGGAAGAAAAGTATTTTCTTAAGTCAACTAAAGATGTAGGATAAAAATTAGTCATAAATCTAGAAAACTCTAATGGTCAAAGTAAAATTCTTTATTTTACCAATGATGAAACTAAAGTTCAGAGAGGTAAATTGACTTTATGTAGTTATCACAACTAGTGGATGTGGACATGGGTCTGAAACTCAGATCTCTCATTCACGTGCTCTTTCCATAAGAACATGTTTTCAAATACAAGCAAATGGTCCGCTTCGATGAAAAACACTAGATCCATTTAACTATGCTGACCTCACTTTGTGAAAAATAAACAGGAATCAGTTGAGACTGAAGGGCATCTTAAATTCTAGTTCAATTCAAAAGAGCTTATTTTTAGAAATAGCCTAAAATCATGACATCTACATATTTGTTATGAAAAAACAAAAACAAACAGAATGTGGCTCCAAAGCAGAATACAAAAGTGGGAACAGATAAGAAGTTAACAGGGTTTTACTAACACAGAGCACATAGTTAGTACTCAAAAAATATTACTTATAATTCTGATCATTATTACCAATCATGACCTGGTTAAAACAGGCCTGAGAAAATAGACGGTTTGGATGAAGATGGTCATCAGCCATGGTCTAACACTGAGGCATTTCTGGTTAAGGTTGACTCAGTGAGCACCTTGGGGTAAGAAATCATATCCTTTAAAGCCAGGGACGCCAAATGCTTTCTACTTCTCAATTATGCCAAAGGACAGCTGGCTCTGTGCACATTCATTAAGAGAATAGGGCACAAGTGTGACTCTAAAACTCTTTACATGCAATTTAGACTAAAGGTCTTTTGTTCTCTACAGAGCTAAACACATGCGTCTGTAGATTAACCCATGATGACACGTTCAACAGTCTAACTCAGAACTATTCTGTCTGCAAACCAATTACACACAATCCCAAAGCAGCTCTGATTTAGTTTCTAAGAAGTTCAGAGACTTGCCTCTAATTGTGCAAAGGAAACACCTAGAAAATAAAATGAACCTCTGGCCAACCACAGATTAGACAGCCCTATTTAGTCAGATCATGAGATGAAATTCTAACAAGGCAGAGTACATTTATATGAAATGACATTATCAATTCCAGGAGAAAAACATCATCTTCTTCATTCTTGCAAGTTGTATGAGTGCAACTCACATATCAAACAAACAAAACGTAACGCACCAGAACTTACAGGATATTCTCATAGAAGGCAGTTAAATATGTTGATGAAAATAATAAATCTAAAGTACCTCATACCTAACTTGGAAACCTAATTAAGTTAAGCCTTAAGTTACACAAAAAAAAACCAGCTTAAAATTTGCATGCTGTATTAATTTATTTTTCATATTTAATCAAATATGGAATCTGAATTGGTTAGACACAGTAACAACCATCCTGAGTCATACCTAGGTCAATATTAAGACAAAGCTGTTACTTTTCTTCTATACTGAAGTATGCCACCTTAAGCCAGCGAAATATGTATTTACTATCTTACTGAGGACACTTTTATTACAATGTTGCCAAAGCCTGGCATTAATGTTTTAAATTTCTTTTTATTATAAGGGTAAATCAATGTATTTTTGATAGAATCAGCACTTAGCATTTTATATCTTAGTACACATGATAACCCTACTGGGAACTGAGATAATAATATATAAATTAGTCCCTTTTTTCAACTTTGAAATATTATTTAGATCCCAATTCCTTATTACTTTCATAAACCTGGTGATAGCAACTTTCCTTGAAGTTATTGCCCTATATGGAAAGATATCTTCCCTCATGAATTAACCCATATCTGAAATGAGGTTGTAGAAAAAAAATCATCCTACAAATAGTGTTCAAGCTCAAAGTCACTATAAAAGATTCAGACATATATCTCTACAGTCTATGGACTGGAACACTTGATTTTAACTTGGTAAAACAAATTAAAAAAAAAATTTCCCCCATAAAAATCCCCTGCATTCAAGAAACAGCCTGACTTTCAGTGAAAACGGTCAATACATTTACCAAGTGATCTAGGGTTAGCAAAATGTGTCATATTGCTTGATGTTTCAAGACTAATGCGGAACCATCATCTGCTTATTCTCCCACAGAAATGGCTAATTACAAATAGCATAACAGAAGTAAAATTATAAAGCTGAAACCTGTAATTTTTCTAAGTCACAAACACTATTAATAAGAAAAAGAATTGAAGGCACACATTGTTTTGAAGTCTACTGAAAAATTAGATGAGAACTGAATCGTGCAACATGATTCAAATGTAGGTTCTTAGGCCAGTTAACTAGTAATTTATAGTTTACAATTGCCATTTTTGCCTGCCTGCAATATTTACCATCTCCATTTGTTCAGACCATTAATTATAGTTCTCTGCATCTCCATTCTTGCCAGAGCGGTGAGAGGCAAATAGTCTTGTTTCATGCCTATGTTAAGTTTTCCTAAAAACTCCCTACTACCATTGATACTTTTGGGTTTCTCTACTGAACGGCAATTTTACCAATGGTTAACAGATTCTGACAATATTCATCCACTTATTAAAATAAGAATTCCTTTTAATTTTTTCCTTTGTATCATCAACTATTTAGAAAACATAGCGCAGAAAACAATGTACCCTATCACAAGGAAATAGAGCTATGGATTTGAAATAATTCTAATTTTCTCTGTGTTTTTCTAAAACTAAATCAAAGCAACAGAAAAGGCATGACTTTTAAACTCTGAAAAAATCTACAATTCAAACTGGCATTCATTCCAACAAGGCTGCTTCAAAGTTGGTGGTACAAGTCTAAGAACCAGAAATCTAGAAGCTTTGTAATTCTGGGTTAGCTCTCTAGAGGTTTATTTCAAAATATCTGGAAAGAACTCATTGTCTTCTAACAATGGGCCGTTCATTTAACTACTTATTGAGCAAATGACAACATATTTCCTAGTAGAATTTGAAGTCTAGTGGTAAGACACCTAGGACTCAAATAATAAATGACTGTCAACCACGGTCTTAGGCAGAGTCAAGACTTCAATTTTGAATTTTATGGTTTTGAGAGATGCTCTTAAATCTTGCTCAGGCAGCTTGGTTAATGATAAAGAAATATACCCAGATCCAGGAGCAAGAGAGTAAGGAGAATTTCTTTATCATCAACTTCAGTTTTTCCCCAGAATCAAAAATTATCTATCATGAATATAAAAATAGGGAGTTATGTGAGGAAGGAGGGGGCATTTATTTTAATAGCTGGAGGATTTCTTTACTCTACATGACTATCGCCTGTGGCAGTCAAAAGCAGAAACTTCATTTTTTATCTTTGAAACATGAGCTGTTGCCTGATCAAAGTTGTTTTGCCTTCCTTGTTATCATTATTTCATCTTTATAGAATGGAGTAGCAACAACAAAAAGAAATGGGATTTTAACTAATCTTAGTCCTTTTGAATTCTCCTGGGTTCTTTTGACATCAACATCAACTGAGTAATTTTGTACAAGTAAAACCCTATGCTTTAAGAGCAGCTCTGGATTTGGAGAAAATGGGCCCAGGGCTCAGGGTAGAAATTAGAGGACCAAGTTTTAGAAGGAAGGGCAAGAGTAATTAAGAATGGTTAAAAGTTTGAGAACACAAAGGGATTGAAGGGGGAATTTCAAAGTCAGGGTAATTGACAGACTATTCACGTTACACTATAATTTTATATTTAGAAAGTGGAAAAATAACTGTTCTTTTTATAACACAAACTATAAGAAAGCAAAGTTTGGTTTATGGAGATTCACATATCTAACTCAATGGGGACACAACTAGGGGCCTGCAGGCAAAGAAGAAATGATTTGGTAAGCCACATTTATCAAATTTAACAATTTTTGTCTCACTGGCTCTTCTTACTTACTTTTCACTTACATACTCCCACAATAAAGGTTCAGTGAAGTACTTTTAAAGTTGATTCAAAACACAGTTCAATTAAATAACATTGCTCAAGAACAAACACATCATAAAATTTATCCAGTCATTCAGTTAATATTAGAGCACCAAAACAAACAAATGAGAAAACAAAAACTTGTAGCAAAGGCTGTACGAGAATTTTGAACTAAAGGTGACCACCAATAAAGTCCAGGAGCAGCTGAGACTTGACATACTAAGAACCAAACTCAGTTTTCTCTTTCACTAAATTGGTCGAATTTCCTATGATTCTCAGTGGTACCACCATCATTCCAAACAAAGGATCTTAACTCATTTATTCTCTCAAAGCAGAACAGATTAAGTAATTTTATGTTTGTGTCTCTTCAGTCAACAGCTAAAGATATTCAGCCAATAGCTAAAAATTATGGTATTGTGATGCAAATGGGAAAAATGCCCTGGTACGCAGTACACTGTTTTGTCACACATTATTACAACAATGATTATGACTTATTTTAGGAAGCCCTAAATATGCAAATAATTAATCCACTAGTTACATCTAGTTAAAGGTCATCACCTTAAATATAGACAATATCTTAAATTCTAAAATTTTTCAAATTCCACGTTTGACAAAGTAAAATTTTTCCTTGTTTTTTTGTATCTGGGAAATGAGAGATAAAAAAATATTTGCTAATCCTATTTTGGAATATAATTTAAAACAGCAATTAGATGACTTGTCTAAATATTCCACTGGAGTAGTAATAGGAATAGGATTAGGGTACAGGTTTATAATCAATGATCAAGCTGTGTTCTAATAAGTCAACATGATACAGTCTGGCTGAAATCTTCTGTTGCTAGGTAAATGGAACTGGGTAACATTTTTAGGGAGAAAATGAAGATCTCTTCATAATAGTGACCTAAGAGAAACGGACTTTTTTTTTAACCTACTGAATTATTTTTAAGTGTACAATTCAGTAGCATTAAGTACATTCATGATGTTTTGCAACCATCACCACTATCTATTTCCAGAACTTTCTCATCATCCCAAACAGAAATTTTGTATCCATTAAACAATTAAATTCCCCAATACTCCTTTTCCTAACCCCCTGGTTACCTGGTTACTATTCTACTTTGTGTCTCTATGAATTTACCTATTGGAAATAGATCTAATGTTGAATGTCCTCAAGACTGACCTATGTTGTATCATGTATCAGAATTAGAAGGAACAGCTTTAACATAAAGAAAAAGCCAGAATGATGTGTTCTTTTGTAGGGCTAAGAGTTCACATTGAAAACGTTATCCCAAAGTGGTCCTATGGTAGAAAATCAAACAGATTTAGTGTAGACATTTTTAGGGAGAAAATCAAGAGATAATGGTAACCTAAGAGAAATAGACTCTTTCAAAATTATTTGTTCAAGGAAATTTATATAACCATCAATTTTAACACATTCTATGCATTCCAAGATAATTAAAACATCTAATAACCTTTTACCTGCTTGGTATGCAGTCTAACTCCTGTCACCTACAATAATCATAGCACATTCATTCAAATTTTCATTCAAAATTCATTCAAATTTTATGCCACCCTAAAATTACTTGAAAGCACATATCTGATCATATAGTTTCTATTTAATTTCTTTTAAGTACAAGTATCTCTTGAGGAAAACACATTTGATTATATAACAGTGTTTAAGTATGTTAAGGTTGAGAACTCTTTAATCCATTCATTTTGATTTCCTTTACTTCCTGTTCTTTCTTTCTTTTTTATTTAGCCAATCAAAACCAAATGGAAAATATAAAAATTTGGAACTAAATTAGTATCATAAAAGACTGTATTTACATAGCACAAAGGGAAGTTTAAAAGTGGCCCCTTTATGATTTACTTGACTAGCTTAGAATGTTAGATCATCAGATCTTTCACTGATGATTTTCTAGATCAGTTGCAAACAATCATTTGGCCATGTGTTGAAATAGAGCCTCAATAATAGTCTTTCAGAGGTGGATTATTTGATTGTATTAATGAGATTAGTATTCTTCTAAAAAATAAGAAATAAAAAATGAAACTCTAATAAAAACATTCTAAGAGTTAGAATCTGCCTCTAGTAAACACAAAGAGACTTCTAGGAGAGTTTTACTCAGCTTGGTCCATTGGCTCCATCTGGCCATACTCAAAACTCCTTAGAACTAGCATTCATATGCATTGAGATATTCAAATGAATAAGGTCCCTTGATTCAATTTTTAAGCATATACACATCATAGTTGAGCAAAATGAGGCCAAGAGATAAATTGACCTGACCTAGATTGAAAATGGCATAAATATTTTTGAATTGAAATTGGTAGAGCTAGGACTTGCACTGTGTTTGGAATTATGAAACAGTAGTTCTTTCCTCAGGAAAACCATTGCTTTCCCTCCATGTTCATGAGGAAGATGTAGGTGTTTAGAGAAGAAAAGTAAACAAAATAGGATGATTTCTCCAAGAGGTAGTCTATTTAAAGACCAGATAGCAAAACCTAGTAGTAACAAAACACTTAGCTACAGTCCGTTCTATGTGATTTCATGGGATTGTTTCTTGGAAATGC
This sequence comes from Equus quagga, assembly GCF_021613505.1. Classification (NCBI taxonomy): domain Eukaryota; kingdom Metazoa; phylum Chordata; class Mammalia; order Perissodactyla; family Equidae; genus Equus; species Equus quagga. The sequence goes on from NC_060268.1 coordinate 143,012,775, forward strand.
TGTCAAAACTTTGCAGTCAATCTGCTTATGCCTTTCACCTAATCTCAGCTCAACTGGCTGTTCATTCACAGACCTGAAAAAAACACTGCCAATCTATTATGAAAATAATATAACATAGCATCAGCTAGACTACTTCTTTTTCAATAATTTAGAGGCAGTTGGACAAAGTACTGAGAATATGAAGATCCAAGCTATACTTATAGTCATGCTTGGAACCATTTAAACAGCCTTGAATAAGTCATTGACTTTCTCTAGTTCTCAGTTTCTTCATCTGTAAAATGGGTTTGATGACCTTCGTGGATTCCTTAGATTTATATAACTTTACTTTTTAATCCTGGGAAATGCTATATTTTACCAGTATTCATTCATTCAAATCCACACTTCTCAAATTTTCCCACTGAAGTATCTAATGGCAGAGCTCCCCGTGGGAGGTCTGGCAGCACATCTCAAGGTGGTTAGAAAGTTTTTTGAAGTTTATCACTTTATCTTAAAATTTGTATCTTTCATATTCCACTAATACAATATCTATGTGCAATATACAAACAACTTCACCCCAAAGCATTGACTAAAATCAATGATTCGAAGGGATTCATCAAATTTATCCTATGACTTCATGACTCTCCCACACAGCAACATCTTTGAAATCATTTAGAAGGATCCCCATGATGCCATATCATCAAGATGTGTTTTTTGATGACCAGTTTAATACCTCGCCTTGCAGCTGACTGTAGTTGAAATGTACATTATAAGAGACAAGGGCATGAGTTTTGGGGTCAGAGTGTTCTGGTTCAAAGCCTAGGTCTAACACATGTATGTGGTGAGTAAGGTCTTGAGCAAGTCACTTAATATCTCTGTGCCTCAGTTTGCTCAGCTTTAAAATGGGGGTAATAATAGTCCTCATCTCTGAGATGGTTGTATTATATGAATTAATATGTGGGAAATTTCTAACAACAGTGCTTGGAATGTAGAAAGCATTATGTGAGTATAAGCCATTGTTACTGTTACAATTGAAATTAAGTTAGACTTTGAATTTTTAAAAATTCAAATTTACTAGTGTTGAAAATCAGGAAAATAGGCTGATCCTACCGTTCTCCCTGCCCCTCACCTGCCATCCCAACAATGATGTGGGTGTTGAGAGAATTTTTCACAAAGTTAAGCAAAGAAAATAAGGTCAAAATACACACTAATCGTAGTAATCTTACTAATTTAAGGTATAGTGGATAGTCAAAAAAGATAAAGAAAAGAGATTTCAGAATTCATATTAAGGAATATAAATATAAAAGCAAATTATGATTGAGAATAGCCATGTGTTTTATTAAAAATGTTTTGATTTTGTTTTCTATTATGGAAGCCAATACCTGGTGACTCGTTCAATGAGACAATCAAATTAGTCTTTGACCAGATCTAGGATACTTGAAAAACTTCAGTTTGGTTTTTATTCTATATCAGAAATCATTCAATATCAATTTCCATGCAATTCTTCATCCTTCTTTGCTCAAATATGACATAGTTACTTTCTGTTTCTGAGATAAAAAATTTAATAAAATGATCAAAAAGTGCTTGGCTTATAATATAAACAAATCCCACTGAAAGTATTACTAACCACTTTATCTCAAAATTAAAATATATTTTTATTCCAAAAAATAATTATACATACATATTCTGGACTAGTTTATTAAACAGAGTTAATTATTTATGAATCTAGAGTAGTTTTTGTTAAAAATTCTAGAAATAGGGAAATAATTAAAAGGGAAGTAATTTAATCACCAACAATTTCACCCATAATTAACATTTTGGTGTATTTCCTTTAAGTTACCCCATGTATTTCTACTATTTTATGTACTTATATATGTTTTCATATGTAGCTTTTCTTTAATGTCAAACATCTTCTAGGGGAATTAAATATGTATGTTATACTCAGTATGTTAAAATGACAACTTTAAAGTTTGTTTAAACATATTTATATAAATGACATTTATATAAAATATATAAGACATTTGAATAGCTGCAATATACTGTCTTGGTTTCATATGTTTTTCCATTTTAAATATTTCTGAAAAACATCTGCATATGTACTTTTTTTGCTGCATCTCCGATTATTTCCGTAGACTACGTTCCTATTAATGGAGTTTCTGAATCAGACAGTATGAACACCTTTATGCTTCTGTCTAGATACACACAGCCCAATTGCTTTCCTGACAAACTGTACCATTTTACATTCCCACCAATAATATATGGTAATTCACAACTTAGCACCTGCACCAAGATTGTCATGAAGGCTCTTTTTCAGAATGATCTATGCAAAATGGGCAGTAATTTCCTTGACTTCTTTTTGGACTGTTCTGAAGCTTGAACAGTCTCAGCTACTTATTAGAAGTGACAGGCTAGTTAGCTTCTTTATTCTTCAAATTCCTCATTGGTATGAAAAATACATTAGTATGAAAATTACAATCTCTCATACAGGTGCTTTGAGGAACAATAATATGTGGAGTACTGAACACAGTGCCTGACACAGAGGAGTACTCAATAAATATCAAGGGCACTGAGTGATTCTTGAATTCTGTCCTCATCATCTTAATTTGGTAATATATGTTTAAGCTATGCAACAGAACCTTTACTTAGGTTACTTCATTATGGTACATATTAAATATGTATTAGTAAATGCAGTAAATCAAACATCTATTGTGCAAGGACCACAAATGTGCAACCACTGGAAGAGTTGCTAAATAATTCCTATCTATTTATATTTTAGAATCAAAGACATAATAAAGTTATTGTTTATACTATGAAGACATTCCTTTTGCTATAAATGTAACTTTGTTCAAATGAGTCAGCGAAGCTAATGGGAATTCTGGCTCAAGGCCAGAGGAAACACTCTGATGTAATCCTGTCTGGATACCAGAGACAGCAACCTAACCATTTGTTTCATTTTGTCTAGAAATGAAACTGACCAGTTGTTCAGGAGGAACACGTACACTTTGATTATTGTTGGAAGAAAAAGTTCCAGTGGCCATTGCTAAAATCAGGGCCAAACGGTAGCAGGAAGCGTAGTGATGATCAATGAGCCCATATTTAGTTGAACAATAGTAAATGGCTTTAGAACTTCCCTGAATCACATGAAAATGAGTAAGCAGCTGCAGCTATTGAATATTTTCCAAATCCTTACTCACTGCAACTCTTCAATTCACGTTCTGTTACTTTTTACCTGAATTGCCACTACAGCATCTTAAGCATCTCCCAATTTTTTTTGTGCTTGTGAGGAAGATTCACCCTGAGCTAACATCTGCACCAATCTTCCTCTACTTTTTGTATGTGGGATGCCTCACAGCACAGCTGATGGGTGGTGTAGGTTCACACCTGGGATCTAAACAGCTCATCCTAAGCTGCCCAAGTGGAGCGCGGGGAACTTTAATCACTTGGGCCTGGGGCTGGGCCCACATCTCCCAATTTTATTCCTTACCCTGAATCCCCTTCCCCCAACTGTCATCATACATGCACTAATTTATTCTCCACAGTGTTTCCAGACAGCTCTTTTGATAAAAATCTGATTCAACAAATGTCATTTTCCTATTTAAAATCCATCGGCTATAAGAGAAAAAGAATTCACTTCTATAAGTCTGACATAATCTAGCACAGTGGTTACTTTTAGTGTGATCAGAAGCAACTGGAAGGCTAGTTAAATCAGTTTCTGAATCAGTAGGTCTTGGGTGGGGCCTGAGAATTTGCATTTTTAATAAACTTTCAGGTAATGTAGATGCTGCTAGTTGGGGAAACACACTTTGAGAACCAGTGATCTAGCAATTCACACCTCCCCACTGTGCCTCATTGCTCAACATGGTGTCCTTCAAATCCTAAACTATCATAGTTGTCCAAATTCACCATGTTCTTTCTTGCCTATTGTTTCTGCACATGCTAATTCCTCTACTGGCATGCCTATCCCCTCTGCCTGCAGGTTAATCACCCCCCATCTATGTTCCCATGATAACATGCATTTCCTTCTCTCCTGTTGTGCCCTTATCACACTGTGCTGTAATTGCTGTGTTATTTACACTCTACGGTGAGATTCTTGAAGACTGGTTGTCACTTATCTTTGTATACTCAGTGCCTAGCAAAATGCCTGGCACACGGTAGGAAGGCATTCAAAGGTTTTCTCAATGAATGTTGGTAACTCTATATCAGGAACAAGTACTCGAATACCTTGAGAACTTGCCGATGACAGTTATTTTTTTATTCTACTTCCCCTCAGGGATTAGTGGGAACATCCTAAAAGAAAAAGGCCCATGTGTCTGTTGTTTGAGATGGAAACAAAAAGTTGAAAAGACTGCACCCCACTCTCAACATATTAGAGACAGAACCCAAAGAAGACGATTGGGTAGAAGAAGATTGCAGCCTGAAGCTCTGGGATAACCAGAGAGAAGATGAACACAGGGAGCAGGTGAGGTCTAAGCTACAGAAAGCTTGTGTGGGGCCTCCAGGCGAATATTTTTATTCTCTAGTTTATCTAGATGGTATGTGTGTACGTGTAAATTTTTAATGCCACATAGTTTTCATCTAATTGCACTCTGCTTGGTATTGGCTAGAAGATTCAAAGATTAGAATCCTTGTTAAACACATCAAGGCATGATTATATTTCTACTTAAAGTGAAGGTCTGCACAAACAGCATCTAGCAGTAAATATAGATGTCAAAGTCTAGCGCATAGCTGGCTTTTAGGACTGTTGTCACCAAATAAAATACTTCCATTCCAATTATATTCAGAAACAAAATCTAATTCCTGAAACGTAATGAGTTTTTCACACGCCCCATGATAAGAACTTTTTATTAAAATGTCTTTCTACTGTTATATTGATTTAGTTCATACATAAAAGCTCTTAAATGGCAATAGTGAGGAATTAAACCTTGCAGTCTACTTAAAAATCTATGATGGCCAAAGTACATCTAGAGAATTGTCATGTTAAAATGTTATATGCAAAGCTCAACCTCTATATTACAGAAGAATCACCACCATAAGAATCAATTTTTAGAAAACCATCATACTGCTGTCAATAGTTGATATGTTTAGGCTAGGCTGGGCCCACATGTGACTAAGTCAACCAGAGCTAATTTGACATTTATCATAAGTGATGTGAAGAATTCAGACTAGATTTTGAGAATTTTCCCATTGACTCCATTGATTACAGTGTAGTTTTATTTTAATCCCAGAATAATGTACTATCAATTGCTGGTAGAAAACAGGTGTTCAATAAGTGATAGTTGCATTAAAAAGAAAGCTGTTTGCAGGGATGGTTCAACACCCGCAAAGCAATCAATGTGATACACCACGTTAATAAAATGAGGAATAAAAACCACATGATAATCTCAATAGATGCAGAGAAAGCATTTGATAAGATCCAGCATTCATCCATGATAAAAACTCTCAATAAAATGAGTATAGAAGGAAAGTACATCAACATAATAAAGGCCATATATGACAAACCCACAGCCAAAATCATACTCAATGGGGAAAAACTGAAAGCCATCCTTCTGAGGACAGGAACAAGACAAGGGTGACTACTCTCACCACTCTTATTCAACATAGTACTAGAGGTTTTGGACAGAGCAATTAGGCAAGAAAAAGAAACAAAAGGAATCCAAATAGGCAATGAAGAAGTGAAACTCTTGCTGTTTACAGACGACATGATTTTATATACAGAAAACCCTAAAGAATCCATTGGAAAACTATTAGAAATAATCAACAACTACAGCAAAGTTGCAAGGTACAAAGTCAACTTACAAAAATCAGTGGCATTTATATTTTCCAATAACAAACTAACAGAACAAGAACTCAAGAAGATGATCCTATTTACAATCACAACTAAAAGAATAAAATATCTAGGAATAAATTAAAACAAGGAGATGAAGGAACTATACAAGGAAAATAATAAGACATTACTGAAAGAAATCGATAATGACATAAAGAAATGGAAAGACATTCCATGCACATTGATTGGAAGAATAAATATAGTTAAAATGTCCATACTACCTAAAGCTATCTACAGATTCAATGCAATCCCAATCAGAATCCCAATGACATTCTTCACAGAAATAAAACAAAGAATCTTAAAATTCCTATGGGGCAACAAATACCCTGAATAGCCAAAGCAATCTTGAGAAAAAAGAACAAAGCTGGAGGCATCACAATCCCAGACTTCAAAATATACTACAAAGCCATAGTAATCAAAACAGCAAGGTACTGGTACGAAAACAGGCACACAGATCAATGGAACAGAATTGAAAGCCAAGAAATAAAACCACATCTATAGACAGCTAATCTTCAACAAAGGAGCCAAGAAAATGCAACAGAGAAAGGAAAGCCTCTTCAATAAATGATGCTGGGAAAACTGGACAGCCACATACAAAAGAATGAAAGTAGACCACTATCTTCCTCCACATACAAAAATAGACTCCAAATGGACCAAATACTTGAAGGTAAGACCTGAAATCATAAAACTTCTGGAAGAAAATATAGGCAATACACTGTTTGACAGCAGCCCTAAAAGGATCTTTTCAAATATCATGTATACTCAGACAAGGGAAACAAAAGAAAAAATAAACAAATGGGACTTCATCGGACTAAAGACCTTCTGCAAGGCAAAGGAAACCATGAACACAATGAAAAGACAATCCACCAACTGGGAGAAAATATTTGCAAATCATATATCTGACAAAGGGTTAATCTCCGTAACATATAAAGAACTCATACAACTGAACTACAAAAAAACAAACAACCCAAATGAAAAAATGGGCAGAAGATATGAACAGACACTTTTCCAAAGAAGATATACACATGGCCAATAGGCACATGAAAAGATGCTCAAAATTACTAATCATCAGGGAAATGCAAATCAAAACTACGCTTAGATATCACCTTACGCCCATTAGAATGGCTGTAATCACCAAGACAAAAAATAACAATGTGAGAGAGGTTGCAGGGAAAAGGGGACCCTCATACACTGCTGGTGGGAATGCAAACTGGTGCAGCCACTCTGGAAAACAGTATGGAAATTCCTCAAAAAACTAAAAATAGAACTATCATATGACCCAGCTATTCACTACTGGAAATTTATCCAAAGAACTTGAAGTCAACAATACAAAGAGGCTTATTCACCCCTATGTTCATTGCAGCGTTATTCATAATAGCCAAGATGTGGAAATAACCCAAGTGCCATTGACTGATGATTAGATAAAGAGGATGTGGTATATATATACAACGGAATACGACTCAGCCATAAAAAAAGACAGAATTGTCCCACTCGAAACCACATGGATGGACCTTGAGGGTATTATGTTAAGTGAAATAAGACAGACAGAGAAAGACAAACACCATATGATTTCACTTATTTGTGGAATATAAACAAACTTACGGACAAAGAGAACAGTTTAGTGGTGACCAGGGGAAGGCTGGTAGAGGGTAGGCATAAGGGGTGAAGGGATGCATTTATATGGTATCTGACAAATAATAATGTACAACTGAAACTTCATAATGTTACCAACTATTATGACCTCAATAAAAAATAAATTAATAAATTATAAAAAAGGAAGCTTTGTTAATTTTTACAGTTATATTAATATAATAGAGATATTCAGCTGTTTCTAATTCACGACCTCTCTGTAGTCCCCAAATATTAGGAACGAAAATAAAGAATAATTCCAATATTTTTTTATTACATATTCATGATGACTGCCATAACATGATCTCTAATTTGTTTCCAATTTTGCTGTTTTTATTTGGCAGAGATATGCTCTCAGAAATTATATGCCAATAAGTCATGAGCTCTATTGTCCAGGTAGTTTTTGGCTTAGCTTTTCCCCATTGGTGATACAAACTCCTAAGGATTATCCTAAAATTAATTTGAAACATTTTCAGTGAGGTCTGGTTCTTCCTTTACTTTTTCAGTATTATATGCAGTAGAAGCAAGGTGTTAGTCCAGTCTACACTCAAGGGGAGGAAATTATACAAGGATGTGAACATCAGGAGTTGGGGATCACTGGGAACCACACTGACCTCAACTACCACAACTCCCCATTCATTTTTCAGATCTTGTCTCTGACTCCTACTAATTCCTACTTTATGTTAATGTTTATTGTACTTAAGTCTGGAGTTCATGCTCGCAAAGTACACTTTTATATTTCAAAAAATTTACATATTAATAATTTTAAAATATCAATAACATCACTCTCCCCCCAAAAACCTCCCAAACTCAAAATCTCCTGGCAAATTTTAACTCCCCCTCACAAGAAAGATGTCAGATTGAAATTCATAATTTTTAAACATATTCTCATTTTTGGCCAGCCCTGGTGGTCTAGTGGTTAATATTTGGTGCTCTCACCGCCCCAGCCCAGGATCGTTTCCTGTTTGCCGGTCAGGAACCCACATCACCCATCTGTCGGTTGTCATATTGTGGTGGCTGCATGTTGTTGCGACTCTGAAAGCTATGCTACTACTATTTCAAATACCAGCAGGGTCACTCACCCATGCTGGACAGGTTTCAGCAGAGCTTCCAGGCTAAGAGAGATCAGGAAGAAGGACCTGGCCACCCACTTCTGAAAAATTGGCCATGAAAACCCTATGAATAGCACCAGAGCATTGTCTGATAACAGCGCCAGAAGGTGAGAGGATGGTGCAAAAGAGACCGGGTAAGATACAGCTGTGCTGTAAACCGGGTCACTAGGAGTCAGAATCGACTCGATGGTACTAACAAAAAGTTCTCATTTTTAAAATTACAGGGGTTTACAACTTTTAAGCTTTAGTTCAAATTCCAAATAGTCTAAGATTTCTTTAAATGATTTGAACAGGTGTTATTGGCTTGGCAGTATTTGTAAAGTGCATGTACTTTCAACTTTACATTTTGCTTTTCCCTTCTCATCCTACTAAATCAAGTTATCGATGCATGCACTCATTGCATCCAGCAAATGCTCTTTAACATCCTCTCAAGATCTAATGATGCCCTTTAACAAATGTGGAAAAGAGTGAAAAGCCTTGTGGTGATATGAATATGAATTGGAATTTGAAGACAGATCACCCCTTGAAGAAAAATATTCTGCAGAAAAAATAACCACCCTTATGATAGAATTTAAGAATTACAGAGTGACAAAATAGTGAGCACTGGTAAATTGAGTTTAAGGATTTAAGAAGTAAAACCCCTTCGGTAAATAAGCATGAAATTGTTTCAAGCCAATGCGCCTTAAATTGTTGATGATGTCACAGTATACTAACTAAGTTCACTATTTCCTTAATCGGCATTAACTTGAAAACTTAATGCTCAGCTAGGTCTTAAAGGAAAGGCTCAAGCAGTAGACGATGGACCATTTTTCTCCAAAAAAGATACTTCGATTTTGAGGTCACTCAAAAACATGGAGGGCTATTCACAGGTAGTCATTCAAAGGTCAAAAAAAAAAAAAAATGCCACCCTCCAATCAAACTTCTGGCAAAACTTAGTGTATTTTTAAACGATGTACTTAAGAATTAAAAACCAAGGGAGGGGCTTTGGAGAGAGGTTTCAAGAAATTGGAAGGATAGGCTGAAAATGATGGTAATTGACGTATTTGTAAAATGAAAAGATGAAAAGTCATTTCTAGTTCTCACGAAAACCATTGCCTACAGGGAAAGGTGGCTGGGGAGAGCCCCCGTCTCGCCGTGCATTATTAACAGGCGAGAATAGCTGCTAACAATGTAAGTTGTCACTGTTGGCAAATTGCTACACTATGGCACATTCAAGATGTAACACGACACTAATAGTGTCTACTGTTTCCTTTCAGGCATAAGAAAGTATAAACATAGTTCAAGTCAAGTCGGTTCTGAAAGAAAAAAACGTATCCCCATCCTCCCTTTGTTTCCAAAGAAACCCTTTCCCAGCTCACATGATGTACAAAATGTAACAACAAAAGCAAACAACCTAATTTAACATGTTCTGATATTTATTTAATGACAACACCAAATTTTAGTAGAGCCTCATAGGTCGATGCTTAGGAATCTTGCCTCACTTGAACATTTTAATCACTTTTTATTATACTAGGGGATTTGAAGGTGGTCTGTCATTCTCTGTAATATAATTTTCTTATTGTTTATTTAAGAATCCATATACTGAGTGAGGCTTGTGAAACTAAGCTATGAAGCAATCTAATTACTTGCAGGATCTGGTACACAGGCGCTTACTGCAAATGAGTTCTGTCTAACCAACTTTAGGGGGAGATTTGTTATTCAAAACAAGAAAATCCTCAAGGCAGGAACCTTGTTGTCCTCTAATCCTGTGAATAATTCCAACTGGTTTCTTTTCAATAATTGGAATCCCAAAGGGAATGTTCCAGATGTTTGTTAATGCAACCATGGTCAACCGAAAATGAAAAGAGGATAACCAGGACACTACTTTTGTTTTATTAAAAAAAAAAACAAAAAAAAAGACAACTAACGTGTATTAATATGTCTAAAAAGGGACTTCAGTCTTAAGGAACTTGAGTTCACTATAAACTTTGGGGGAAAGGCAGGTATTAGATTTTCTATTTTTCTAAGAAAACTGTTAGCCCTATTCCTGAACAATATGGAACAGCATTAAGCCCAACTTCCCTAATATCCAACGCTTTTAATTTTGCACTTTAATTTTAATTTCCACTTACTTAAGATTATTGGTACATATTCCTCTTTGCTAATCAATACTAATTATCTCTATCTTTAAAAGAAAGAAGCAATATGCCTGGTCAAGCTGGAGGATTTGATAACAGAACAATGACAACAACAAAAAGTACTTCCAGTAAGAACAAAGCAGACTATGACTTTCTGTACAAAGTTAAAAAATACAGCCACCACAATTCAGATTGGAAGAGCATTCTTTTGTTCAGTCAATTTAGGAGACATACGTTTATAGGGCATATTCCTAACTCTCCGGGGTTAATTCATAAAGGAACTCTGTTAGGCAGTGAGTCGTGTGTGGGGACTTATAGGTAGTAGGTGCTCAATAAAAATTTGATTGAAATAGAGAATACATTAAAAAATACTATCAATTAAAAGGAATATGTGATTTCTCTTCAAGATTCAAGAGAAGTAGACTGCCTTTAGATAAAGACAATGATCACTGTTGTATGCACAGATTGCAGACAGGGCTCAGGGGAAAGGGTACTGGCCTGGCAATTTGCTATTCCCTATAAGAGAGCATCGACAAAGCAAGCCCACATTGAAACCATATTACTGAATTCTCTTTCACGCCTTGGCCTACTTCAAGTAAAGGTTTTATGTCATTAGCAAGTTCAATTAGCTCATCCATCAGAATTACTCCGACCTTATCATTTCATGCATCAACAATATTTTCAGAGTCACAAGAAGAATAAGATGAAAACAAAGCTTAGGAATGTAATTATTTTACAGCTACTCCTCCTCTATTTTCACGGGTCAAAGAAAAGCCTTGCTTATAATTTTGCTTAGAATATTACTTTTCCAAATTAGCTTAATATCAAATGAGGGAGGGAAACCTTTAAAAGTACTGTCAAAACTTAAGTGTACAAATGAAAACATTATCTCCAGATATTTCCCTCAGATTGTTTAAAGTCTTGCAAAAGAGTATTATAAAGGCTTAAGAAGTAGTAACGGATACTCCAAATATATCAAGAAGTCTTCATGGTTTAGTTGTAGGAATGCCTCTGTGACAATATTTTAGCTTCGAAGAAGCCAACATCCTTGAAGGCTGTCACAAAGTGACTTCTTCATTCCATAAGTACCATCTCCAAACTCTTGGCAGTTCAACACAAGTTGCCTGAGAAATGTGGAAACAAGGAAAGTGGAAATGTAGAAAAAGTAAATTAAAGCATAATCTAAACCTATAAAGACCTGACAGCTTGGTGAAGGAGACATTATTACCATTCAGAAGGAAATGCAAACAATGAAGGGATGAGAGCAAAGGAGGAGGAAACTGAGCGAGACCTTTAAAAGCAAGTATGAATGTAACAGGCAGAGATTAGAAAGAAGGACATTTTTACACGGAAAGCATTCTAAATGGAACGAAGACCCTGCACAAAGGTACCAAAACAGAAAGTTCTCAAGGAACCTTGAAATTTTTGTTTCTCAAGTTATGGGATAATTAGGATGGTTATCCTGGGACAGGAAGCCATGATAACAATCGCCATTTATTGATTTCATATTTTTATCCAGCACGACACTCTGCACTTAACATGTATTACCTTATTTAAGCCTCACCACAATCATGAAGTGCACCTTGTGGTCCTTATTTCACAATTGAGGAAACTGAAGCTTAGAGAGGATAAGTAACTTGCTAAGGCCCAAAGTAAAGTCAGCATTCAACCCACTTGTGCTGGCTCAAAGTCCATACTCCCACCACCATCCCACCTTGCCAAGGGGAGATACGGGAAGATGAAGCCACAGCTTGGGAGCTCTGTAGGTTATCCTGGAGAGTCAAAGTGATCGATATAACAAAATGCCTCTTTTACAAAGGTTAGAAAGGAACCAAATTAACTTGGTATCCATATCTAGGGTAGGTGTAAGGGAAAGAGATCAGAGGTCACCGTTATTGCATAAGGGAGAAGGAAAGTCCTAATGAAGATGAGCCAGGCCAGTGGCAGCCTGGATAAGGAGGGAGTGATGGAGCCAATGGACACAAAACTCCACTATTCATTTAGACGCTTTTGATTCTCCCCCTACATAGTGGGTGTTCTTCTGTTCTACCCCTTTTATCTACCTTGCGCTCTCTAAAAAAGGCAAAGTGCAAATATTTATCTATTCAATACTCATATTGTTTATTTAATTCTATATTGTTTCATTTTAGAAATTTAGATTCACAGGAGTTAAATAACTTGCTTAGGGTAAATACCCAAGCAACAGAGCTGTCATTTAACCTTGGGTCTAAAGTCCATGCCTCTTGCCACTATGCCACAGTCTCTTGGGGTGAATGGAGTTTGTATCGAAGAAACGGACGGTAAGTGGAGGTTGAAAGGGAAGGTAGAAAATCATTCCAATTCCTATGTCAGTTTATATATCATGCCTGCCTCTTAAGTTTTTCAAGATATTTTCAAGAATTCTTTAACAGCACTTTTGAAGTACAGACATGATAGAAAAAGCTAATTTCTCCTCAAAGTTATGCAACAGGATTATTGCAGATGAACTCAAAATGTTTCTTCCCCAAGATATATAACCTTTTTTTCTTTAAAAAATGTCCTTAAATGCTGGCAAGCTTTTGTGATTAAAATGAGCAGGATGGTATATTCACAACTTGCTAAGATACTTGAAAATTATTTCAAGGCTTCCTTTAAAATACTAAGCAGAAAATATTAGCACTAACAGGAAAAAAAATGACCCTTTCTTTAATTATTAGTGAGTTTCAAAGTTAGTATGATTTCTCTTAAGAGGAAAAAATAGGTGCTGATGGAATTATGCCAATAATGAGTTACTTGGGATTTAAAATTTCAAGTAAACCAATAATTAATAAGGAATTTTCTAATCAATGTACCTTTAAAATAATGTATTATACGGTACCAGAAAGTCTGAATAGTAAAACAGCCTTATGCTGTAAAAATATCCAAGGTTGTTCCATTTTTCTTTTTCTCTACACCATCTCTTTATTCAAACTAATTTTTTCAAAAAGAATTTCAAAAATTCTACTCTGTATAAGTTTTATTAAATGCCATCTACATTAGTCATTATATGTATCTTTCTTGTCTTGACTGTTTTTCTTTATTTCTAAGTGTGTTCACATGCTTTGACCCTAGGTGGGCCTTCCCTTCTTTTCTCCAGTCCCTCATGTACTTAGCCATGCACTGGAAAGAGATGTTTGGAATATTTTCCTCATTTAGATGACTTCTCCACATTTAAATACACCCAGGTTTTGGCCTCCATGAGAAATAACCAAATCAAATTTAAAAAAAAAATATGTTCTTTCTTAATAAAAATTTGCTTTTATATTTATATTTCTTAATAAGTCTTCTGAAGTCTGTCTTTTCTTTATCCTTTTGGCTGTTCACTAGACCTAAAAAACCATGGCCATAGTAACCATTTCATTATAAAATTTTAAGGCCCCAAACACTATTTACAAATCTTCTCATATTATAGATAACCCCTATCAATACCTTCCTGTCAATATTCTCTATGCTTTAAATGTTCTGTTGTGAAAATTAAAATGTATTTTGTGGGTTCCTAAACACCATAGAACCAAAGTCAAAGTTCACAGCTACTCCATCATGGTCAAATCCAAAAGACTCTTAGCCACTGGCCTTCTCATCAACATTTTCAGCTTTTCTTTTAGGTCCCAGGGAAGTGACCTGAGCTGTAATACCATCATTCTACTTCAAAAGATGAAGTTTGAAGAATTGTGAAAGTGTTATGGAGAACACACTAAGGATGAATTTTTAATTACAATCCCAAATTATAAGCCCAGTATGAATAAGTCATATTTTTGAAGGGCTTAAGTGTATGGACATTTCTTGTTGGTAAAAGAAGGCATAGGAGCACTCTAAAAGGTTATGGAATGACTTATTCAAGAAGAACACCACCTTTTGAAAAGAAAGATTATATCAGAAGGCAGCTTATCTGTACTGTAGGGATGTATGAAGATCATCTTAAAATGTGAAAACAGTCTTGGGTAGTTTACCACATGGACTAACGCATTTTCCCCCAAATTAATAACAACTGTGAACCAGTTTATTGGAGAAGCAGTGCAATTTTGCTTGCCCAAATGCCATCAATTTATATGCCTTAATAGCTCATCTGGAGGGGAAGTCTTGTATCTACTTATCCAATGCTCTGAGATGATGATGCCATGCTTGTAGATAAATCAAGCTTGCCAACATTTAATTTTTTTTGAAATAGTTCTGCAGAGCAGTTAGAATAAATAAACATAATTATCCCATGAATTTTAAGGTACAGTAACTCAACTAAGTAAAACTTCTAATTCCAAATCAGAATGCCAGAATGTCATTGCAAAAATTGAGAAAACCTAAGATTCAAATGCTCTGAAGCTGTGCCCAGTCAACCAATAGATAAGCATTGCTGTTGAACATATCTGTAAAAGGACACCAATTCTCTCGTCACTACTTGCTGTTCCAATTTAATCAGCCCTGTTAACAAAGGGCATGCATAACGGCTTCTAATTCAAAGAATTCATGAAACATGAATACGAAGTATTAATATTCTAGTTCAAGTCATCAAATTGCATGGACCAAGAAGAATATGCTCATCAAGAGCAGAAAAGAAACCATTTTTTAGTAGCAAAAACTGAAAAGAAAAAAATTGGAAGACAAGAAATGGAAGAAAAGGCACAATAACGTTACCATACAAGTGAAAAACTCAAAGAGCAAATGAAAAAAAAATCCAGCCACCTCAACCCAAAATAAAACCTTAATAGCAACAGAAGCACATATCAACTATGAACAAATGATTAACGTTCAGAATTCAGCATGAGCATTAAAAAGCAGAGCAGTCTGATCTTATATTTTAAAACATTCAGGGAGAGAAAGAAGAAAGTGCAAAATGTTTCTGGGTAGTGGGATTATAAATAACTTTTTAAAAATCTTTACATGTATCTATCTTCTAAATATATTATTCTCCTGATCAGAAAAATGAGAAAAAATTTTAAAAAGCACGTTAAATTAATTCAAATAAGTATTAGGAAAAAAGTCAACAGAAAAATATTCTTTCCACTTTTATAACTATTTACTATTGCTCATAGCCTAAAGCATTCTGATTGAAAAACATGAACCACAAGTAAGAGATTCAGAGAATGAGTAAATAAAAGATTACATCTTTCATTTAGTATTTTCTTTCTGTCTCTTTTCTTAAATCTAAGACTCTTAAAGTGTCTTGACCTATTTTTTAAAACCCCCCAAATATCTAGAGCTTATTCCCACGTTTATTAGTCCTAAAACTAATTATGGACAAACAGAGTTAATTCTTGGTATCTAAGGTCTCTTTCAACTCAAATTTGAGTTTCAGAAGATGTTTACCATTTCAGAGTCTCTATTTTGAATATCTTGAAAGTCTTAAAAGTTCATGTACTACATGTTGTGCTGCACAGAGTTTGAACAATTTCATATTGATGAGAGTCCCATTTCCTAATTTTTTTCAACAGTTCACTCTGCTTCATATTACTCAAGCTCAAGCTTCATGGATAACTGTTATTGCCTATACGTCAGTGGCAAGTTCCATTTAAATTGCTCTATTTCTGCCTTGAGTATTAAATGACAATGAAAGGCAATGAATATGAACAATTTCCACAACTTGGGGTAATGGTAATTTTAGGGAAACCAGGAATTGCTAAATTCAAACTATAGATGAAAGGCCAAAGCTTTGGCCAGAGGATAAGAAGTTTGCATCCTTGGCAGGGCCAGGATTTTGATCATTCTTTTGAGAACTGTGGCCATCACCAGCACCTTTATCCAGAAAGAATGTGGTAAATACAGAAGAGATTAATGTTCTTTCCTAAGGCAATCATAAGAGACACACAAATTGGACATCAGAATTCTTGAATTTCTAAGATTCACCTTAAGATAAAAATTATAGGTGTCACTTGTCTGAAATATTACTTTTGACAATAATTGACATTTTAAAGGCATGCCCAATAGCCATCTATTCTTAATTTGTCCAAGGCTTTGAGGCACTAGGTACCTACTCAGGACTGTGTATATACCCCACAAACATTTCCCATGGAAGTCCTGAGAATTCTGCTCAGGAGGGAAACTATGACAACAGGATTTCAGACAACACAGATAAATACTCTTTACTTATAGTCCAAAGTCCTGCCTCCAAGCAGAAGTGTTGCATTAGAATGCCTAGCCCATGTAATGTAAACACTGTCCCTGTATCTTCACCTGTAGTTTGATTTTGATATGTTTCTTGTACCAGTTCATTCAAAGTACACATCTGAACCAACTTTGCTAGGTAATGGTTGTGGTGAAAGGAGAAGTATCTCAGGATCGGGGATCCTTCCAGGAACCTCAGCCTCTGGAACACGGCCCGTTCCCTTTCCTACACTTCTCTACCTATGGTTTCAAACTGTGCTCTGGGTTCCTCAACGGTACTTCTCAGGTTCTGCAAAAAATAACGTCCCACCCACCTACAGAGTCCTTTCATACTTTATAGTTTTAGTTGTGATGATAACAACAACTGTAACAGAAGTGTTTATTGAATGCATTATATGCCAGTTTCTGCACGAAGCCTTTCACAGACATTCCCTTATTTAATCATTGCCACTGTGATAAGGCATGTCCTTACCTTTGCAAAGTAAAAGAACTGAGGCCCAGGAACGTTAATTTATTTACTGAAGGGCACACTACTAGTAAGTGGAAGAGAATCTGCACCAGGCAATAGGATTCCAGATCCTATACTCTAAACTATTCTACTCTTTAATTTTGGCACACATCAATTTCTGTCCTCTCTACAAAGCCTGCCCATGCCAGCAAAGAGTGATTTCTCTAAGTCTCTTGTTTGCCAATTCCTTATAATCTATCCTTACCCTGTCTCTCGAACTAGATTATAAATATCTTATTTGTAGGAATATGCCCTCTCTCTCAGTGGTGCTCTCCAAGGTGTTTAGCAGTGCCTCACAAGAATTTGGTATAAGTCTAAGAAATTCTTGATGAATGACAGTACAGATCTGAAATTGGATCTTCATCTGTCAACTGCCAGAAACAAAGTTTGAGATGATACAGTTCAATGTCTTACTGAGAACTGTCAAGGAGAGAGAGATAGCTCAGCAATCCAGATGTGTAACCTTAAGGAAGTTTCTAAAACCCTGGAAAGCTCAGTTGCCTCACCTGCGTAGTGGCATTATTGATCCCCAGGGAGCAGGGCCACTGTGAAGGTCAGAGATACCACACATAGCCAAGTGGAAGTATATAAAGATAGTCCACTACTTAGATTCTCAACGTAAGCTTGGCTTCCACTAGAGCAGTGGTTTTCAATCTGTGTTACCTGAGGTGAACTAACAAATGCCGTAGAAGTACTTAATCCAGGGTGAAGAGTGAGATGGAATGATGAGTAAGGGGATGCAGAGCCACTGGATGGGGCTCCTGGAGGCTGATCCCCCACTTTGTCACCAGAAAACTTTGTTCTTACTAACTTCATCCACAAAAGCAATCTATGAGATTTTGCTTTGGAAATAAAATTAAAAAAAAATTACAGTTATAAACATAGTTTGAATAATCCTTCTTAATCCCACTCAGAAAGCTAAAGACAACAAGGCTTTCAAGTCAACAAAAAGCTGCTCTATTAGAGTGGGAGGAATTATGAGGGTATAAAGTATGTGTTGTTATCAAGGCAGACTGTCCTTCAGAGAAAACAAGTCATACAGAACATTTACTGTAGAAGACACTGTTCAGCTTCCCAAGCCCACATCACTTCTTGACCCTTTCCTCCCAGCCCTTCTGAGAAGTTGATACTGATTTTCTAGGACCTACTGCCACAAAGTGAAAACTCAGTTCAAGACCCCCGCAGAAGGGAGCCAAGAGCATACGATGGAGAAAGGAGAGTCTCTTCAACAAATGGTGTTGGAAAAACTGGACAGTCACATGCAAAAGAATGAAAGTAGACAATTCCCTTACACCATGCACAAAAATCAACTCAAAATGGATTGAAGACTTGAATGTAAGACCTGAAACCATGAAAGTTCTAAAAGAAAGCATATGCAGTACGCTCTTCGACATTGGTCTTAGCAGAATATTTTCAAGTACCATGTCTGACCTGGCAAGGGAAACAAAAGAAAAAATGAAGAAATCGGACTACATCAAACTAAAAAGTTTCTGCACAGCAAAGGAAACCATCAACAAAACAAAAAGACAACCTAACAATTGGGAGAAGATATTTGCAAACCATATATCAGATAAGGGGTTAATATTCAAAATATACAAAGAACTCATACATCTCAACAACAAAAAAACCAACAACCCAATTAAAAAATGGGCAAAAGATCTGAATAGAGATTTCTCCAAAGAAGACATATGGATGGCCAACAGGCATATGAAAAGGTGCTCAACATCATTAGCTAGCAGGGAAATGCAAATCAAAACTACAATGAGGTATCATCTCATTCTGGTCAGAATGGCTATAATTAACAAGAGAGGAAACAACAAATGTTGGAGAGGATGTGGAGAGATGGGAACCTTTGTAAACTGATGGTAGGAGTGCAAACTGGTGCAGTCACTATGGAAAGCAGTATGGAGTATCCTCAGAAGATTAAGAATGGATCTACCATATGATCCAGCTATTCCACTGCTGGGTATTTATCCAAAGAACTTGAAAACACAAAGGCATAAAGATACCTGCACCCCTATGTTCATTGCGGCATTATACACAATAGCCAAGACTTGGAAGCAACCTAGGTGCCCATCAAGGGACGAATGGATAAAGAAGATGTGGTATTTATACACAATGGAATACTATTCAGCCATAAGAAATGATGAAATCCGGCCACTTGTGACAATATGGATGGACCTTCAGAGTATTATGCTGAGTGAAATAAGTCAGAGGGAGAAAGTCAAATACCATATGATCTCACTCATAAGTAGAAGATAAAAACAACGACAAGCAAACACATAGCAACGGAGAATGCATTGGTGGTTACCATGGGGGAAGTGGAGGGAGGGCAAAAGGGGTGATCAGGCTCACAAGTTGAGGCATGGACTTTTTGCGTGGTGAACATGATGTAATCTACACAGAATTGGAAATATATTATGATGTACATCCAAACAGAATATTTTATGTTAATTAAGAATAAATAAATAAAATAAATATAAATTAGAACAACAACAACAACAAAAAAGACCCCTGTGGAAATTAGCTGGCTTAATTTTTCACCTATCCTTCAACCCTACAGGCCTCAGCTCTCTACATGTCTCAATTCCAAGGGAACTCCCTGTTTCCTTCTTGCTGACTGTGACACATGAAAGGCTTTTTATCTCCTAATCATTAGATGCTAAGAGATATGCAGTCCATCCAGGATCGCCTGGCCCCTCACTATGAATCAAATCAATGGGCACCCACACTGACCATAAAGGACCTTTCCCACTATTGGTCCAATGGATTGGATTTAACCTATCAGTAAAAAGCACTCCAATTATTCAGACATCACCAACTCAGTTTTCTCTTAAAAATATCCATCTACATTTGTTTTTACCTAACCCAAATACTCTTATGTCTATGAAAAAGAACAACAGTGAAGATCAAATGAAGCTTTTTCTTTGTTGTTTTCCTACCAACATCTTAGCCATCAAATTCAATAAATCTAAAAGTTATTTTTGTTAACAAGATGGCCCAGCAACCCATTATTTTTAAATTTTTTCCTTCCCTCTCAACCTGTTCCTCCTTTAATTTTACTTCTCACTCTCCTTCAAAAGAATATGTTAATAATCTGCACAATGTTAATACTCTTCCACTAATGCTCTTTCACCCTGTAAAAGAAAAGTGCAACTTTTCTTAAATAACTCTGCTCAACAGCAACAAAACAATAAGAAAAGACTACAATGATGCTAAGAATAATACTGACTGCTTATTATAGTGTCTGCAATTTTCTTTTAAATAGACAGTTCATGGGAGAGTGTGTGTAAGTATAGACGAATACAAATTAAGCACCATAGAATGTAGACAAGTGGTCTTCAAACTTTAGATGCATCAGAATCATCTGGAAGGCTTGCTTTACACGGGTTGCTGTGATCCACCCCCCAAAATTTCTGATTCAATAAATAGAAATGCAAAATCTCTGGCATCCTCAAACAAGTGCCTGGATGATGGTGATGCTGCTCTTCCCAGGACCACTCTTTGAGAACCATTTGAAGTTCCCCAATCAACAGTCCACACTTTAGGTGTCGGTAGTAGGCATAATACAGAACTTTTTGAGGAGTCTGCACACCTCGCAGAGGACAGGAGGAATGCCTATACCGAGTGCTTCAAATACTGCTTCCTAAATGTGCATCAGAGGGTTTGTGAATGAACTAGCATTAGCGGACTCTATGATCGTGGCCTCCACTTTCTCATCGGGAAAATCAGGGACAACCTCTCTTCCCTACTACACTGTAATATTTTAAGGATCACTTTAAATAATGCGTGGATGACAGGTTGCAAGTTATAAAGCATTGTTATCCTGATTACTTAGAAACTTATCCAGTCAACAAAGGACATCTCGTAAGAAGAGTAGGCTTCTCAGATGCACAAATGAATTGCCAAAATCACAGCTCCTCGGTAGGTAAAGGAAATTCAAGGAGAAAACAAAGGCAAACACACTTGTCATGATTCAAGTTTTTCTTTTGCTTTAATATATTTGTTATGTAACAACAAAAAAATTACTTCCTTATTCTTCAGTCAACGTTTTTGTAATGCTGTTTAGATTTTTATAATTCCTACTTTAAAGAAACTCATCCACAAGTAGATTTTATCAAGTTTGTAGCTATTTGTCATTGTCTTAAATGTTGAACCATAAAGTTTCATTGCATGAAACATGAGTGTTTCAATGCATTGCAAAAACTAGATCCTGCAATTGTTTCTGACTGCTTGTTATGCGCCTCTAAGGCATTAAGCTTATGACCCTCTCGTCATTATGTTACAGTCATTATGTTACAGGAGGCATCCTTTTGTAACAGATGTACTTAATGTAGGACCATGTGTTTCAACTAAAAAAAAAAAAGCAATTGTAGCATGCTGTGTAACTTTTTGTGAAAATGAAGTTTTTAGGCCAACAGAAGTAGTCCTATAGATGCACTTGTACTTAAAAGCAAAATGAACCACTGCAGACAGATTTTAAAAGCTTATCAAAGCAGCATAGTCAAGTAGCGTCAAACTCAAGGCCGTTCCTATAACTAGCTATGTGATATGGAACCAGTCACTTAACTGCTCCAGGTCTCAGATACATCAGCAATAAAATAAAACACCACCGCTTATGCCAAAAGCTCTGAGCCTAGTGCATCACTCACAGCCTTCAAATGTTATCTGCTCTTATTATTTGTTGTTACTGTTGAGCATTCATTAGGAATCCAACCACAATCCATGGAAAAGAAAGTTTCCTTTTTAAAAAAAATAGCTACAGAATATACAGTATTGACCTGTGTTGCTACTTTGTTTTTTATTCTTTTAATCAGCTAAGTACTAAAATTACCTCTTAGGAAATTATTGAATGAATAAATGATGATTCAGTATTCCAAAAAATGACACAAGCTTTACATTGTCTGGGAACTTTTTATGATGCAGATCGTTGTAGGAAAATTAGTGATTCTGCAGGATTAAATAAACTGCTAAAAAAACCCTAAAACAGCCCTCCTTGCCCATTATTTAGATTTAATAGTAAGTTATCTGTGATCCTTAGAAAAATAATAATACCCCATCAGTTTAAACCTGACTATTCTCTAGATACAGCGAACACTCAAGGTACTCATGATTAATTAAAGGAGGGAGGGAGACAGTAATTGATCTAACCTAAAGAAGGAATTAATTACTAAGGCCTTCCTTTGACTGTGAGGAGTTTTTGTTTGTTTGTTTTTTGCCAAAGAAGCACTGCTAATATATGCCTGTCTACCAGACCTAGTCAATATTCGACTCAAATCTTTCTGGGAAGTAGTTAAATATAAATCATAGATAAATTCTGTCACAGTTCCCATCAAGACCAGAAAAAAATTCTCAATCTGTAAAAGAAAACTGTAGTTTAATAACTGTTTTTCTCTTCTCTCAAATTCACTTTTAATCCACTTAAACAATAAAAGAAAGAGATTAAAGCATAGCTTCTATATCTCCCTTTGCTCATGTTAGTCTGTTGTGTGGCATCATTGGTACCTAGCGAATTGATTCCTTTATTAAAGAAATTTATTTCTCAGGCATTACATAATTGGATTTATGTTACTAATTTCACAGTCTTCTTTAATACACAAATGTGATAAAAATTTTTACTAAGAAGAATATTGTTTAATTAACTTGCTAAACAATTGTACCTCTTTCCCCGAGATGCTGCCGTTATACACTGTTTGCATCATTGTCCAGGATGATGACAATCCCTGGGAAGTTAGTGGACTATTCCTTCTGTAATCAGGGCCATGTTTCTAATCACCACCAGAGTAAATTCTATGTCTTCTCTCTTTTCTTTCAGGATTCTTGCTAGAAAGCACACATTAGACTGGGAGAAAGCAAAACATGCTTCTTTTTAATTTGTCTCTCAAAGGCACATCTGAGTGTACCTTTATCATAAATATGATGCTTTTATGGAACTCTATAATATTATTTTCTGAAAAGTATCTAATTGCTTACTTCTTGATTCAGTCATCTTAAGAAATTTCCAAGGTTTACAGCCACTATAAGAGCTTCACCTATGTTGTCTTTTCATTAACAATAAAATTGGCATTCATTTCTTTTGTTCCTTTAACAATAAAAAGCACTGTACAGCAGTCTCCCCCTATCTGTGGGGGTTACGTCCCAAGACCCCCAGTGGATGCCTGAAACTATGGATAGTCCTAAACCCTATATATACTATGTTCTGTTTCTATCAAACATACCTGTGATAAAGTTTAGCTTATAAATTAGGCATGGTAAGAGATTAACAACAATAACTAATAATAAAATAGAACAATCAACAATATACTGTAATAAAAGTTACTGTAGATCTTAGCAACCTCAGCACACGATTTTTTTCTTTCATTATTAAGTTGAGGACTTCAACCTCTTCACTTAAAGGAAGCACTTTACAGCTTCTCTTTGGCATATCCGAATTGCCAGCATCACCACTCTTACACTTTGGGGCCACTATTAAGTAAAAGAAGAGTTACTTAAATGGAAGCATTATGATAACGTGACAGTCATCTGATAACTTAGATGACGACTAAGTGACTAATGGGCAGGTAGCATATACAGTGTGGATACGCTGGACAAAGGGATGATTCACTTCCTGGGTAGATGGAGTAGGATGGCTACTCAGAACAGTGCAATTTAAAACATTATTTCTGGAATTTTCCATTTAATATTTTTAGATAGAGGTTGACTGTGGATAGCTGAAACCATGGAAAGCAAAACTGCACATAAGGTGAGATTACTCTGTGTTGACCTTAGAGGTATAGGTATTACATTTTTTTTCAGGAAGATTAGCCCTGAGCTAACTTCTGCCAATCCTCCTCTTCTTTCTGAGGAAGACTGGCCCTGAGCTAACATCCATGCCCATCTTCCTCTACTTTATATGTGGGACGCCTACCACAGCATGGCTTGCCAAGCAGTGCCATGTCTGCACCGGGGATGTGAACCGGTGAATCCTGGGCCGCCAAAGTGGAACGTGCGCACTTAACCGCTGTGCCACTGAGCCAGCTCCTAGGTATTACATTTATAGCACATAGAGGAATTTGAGCCAGAAATTTTAGTCATATTTCCTTTTATTTTGTCCTCATAGATCTTTTTAGGTTTTTGACAGTCGGCAGATGTTTCTGAGTTAGGTCGAATAATGTAATGTTTGAAACAGAGCTTCAAGGGAATGTACAAACCGTCTCTCTGTATAGACTCAAATTGATTTTAAAAACAAAAGTAAACAGAAAAATCCAAATTCTCTTAACTTTCTTCTTAAAATGTCTGTAGCTCAATGAAATATCTTAATTAGTCAACTTCCCCCTTTGCAAATATCCTAGAAAAGTTTAACTATGGAAACTTGAAGTATTCAAACTAGAGCAGAAAAATATTTTTACCAGATGTTATGAAAGTCAGCAATTTGTCATATTTGTAGGATGTTTAGGCTTGTGTGTGTTAGTACTGAAGTATTTTAGTACTGAGGAACTTTTAAATACTTGCTATAAATAATTTAAGGAGAAGTAATTACTGATATTTTTCTCAAATAAATTCATAAAAGAGCCTCAAACACTCGCTGTAGACATACTTTGCAGATAACTTTCTATGGTGATTATCTTAACCTGGTATTGAGATATTTTCCTACAAAGCGAGGGACCTTTTCTTCTTGAGTTTTTATTTGAGTCCATTTGAATGAGACCGTTTGGAAAATACACCGTCTAAGGTTTGGGGTATTGTGGGCTGGAAACTTGAAGTGAGAGGAACAGGCTTCAATTTAGCATCTTCAGTGAATTAGTGAATTAATACCCTAATTCACCTACAACTAAAGTTGGAGCAAAGAGCCATAGGATTCCAACTTCAAAAAATATCCCTGTATAGATGTAAGAACTAATTGTGGGAAATCCAGGTAACAGACGACAATAGCATAAATGTCCTTGCAATCCACACATAGGATATGTCACTGAATCCTTCTCTCCTTGCAAACTAAATGCCTTTTCCATCCTATTTTCAGGTATCCAGTAACTTCACGTTTTCCATTTTTGTGAGTTTAAAGAACCTTGGGCCTAGAAGCAAGGTGTGAGGGTGAGCGAAAGTTAATATTGCTTTAGCTGTTAGGACAGCAAAAGGGAAATCACAACCTGGAGGGATATTTTAGGCAAATACGATAATGATATGCTTACAGGTATGAGCATTGAGTAAGGAAGTGGTGTTCAATGGACATATTAGAAATTCCTACCCCTTGTAGGGTTTGAAAATGGATGGTACACACTCTTTGTCTATACAATCCCAAAATATTTACTTAAAAGGTGAAATTCAAACCACATTGGAGACATTAATTGTTTGGTGTTGTGGAAATCAAATATAACAACGATTTTTCCCTCTCTCTGGCAGCTGGAGGGTTTGTGACTGGAAAGACACAACGTGGCCATTTTCCCATCAAAGTTAATAAAGAAACTTGAGCCCATTTAAGCCCATTAATAACCTCAAGATATTTGTTAGATTTTTGTTTCCAATATAATATTAATTTTATATATTTTTATATCCTATTCCTCAGGGGAAAATCAATGGTGTTGTTTTATACGGCAAGAGTGACCACGAATATGGCTCTTTTGCATCACACCATGATGTTTTCTTTCCATATCACTATGGTTTCGATTTTTAAAAAGTTATTATTCTTGCTGCTATCAGATCTTCCTCCTGGTGCTAACATAATAGCCAGTGGCACACATTTATTTTCAGAAGAACGCCAATTGATTTTTCCCAGATAAAAACAAAGAGCTTTCTTCAAACTCCATGGTACTTCCTTCAGTTGGGTCACTATGAACAAGCTCATAAAAATAATTTATGGCATATGTCAATCTATAGCATTAGTAAGAAAAGTATTTTTTCTTTTTGGATTAAAGGCTTGAACGTAGGATCTAAAACCATAAAACTCCTAGAAAAAAACATAGGTGGTAAGTGCCTTGATATTGGTCTTGGTGATGATTTTTTTGGATTTGACACCAAAAGCAAAGGCAATAAAAGCAAAAATAAAAAAGTGGGACTACATCAGACTAAAAAGTATCTGCACAGGAAAGGAAACCATCAACAAAATGGGAAGGGAAGCTAATAAATGAGAGAAAATATTTGCAAATCATATATCTGATAAGGTGTTAATACCCAAAATATATAAAGAATGCATGTAACTCAATAGAAAAAACAAACAATCTGATTTAAAAATGGACAGAGGATCTGAATAGATATTTTTCTAAGGAAGATGTACAGATGGCCAACAGGTATATGAAAAGATGCTCAATATCACTAACCAGAGAAACGCAAATCAAAACCACAATAAGATAGGACCTAACAGCTGTTAGAATGGCTATTACCAAAGACACAAGAAATAACAAGTGTTGGTGAGGACATAGAGAAAAGGGAACCCTTGAACACCGTTAGTAGGAATGTAATGTAGTGCAGCCATTATGGAAGAAAGTATGGAGATTTCTCAAAACATTACAAATACAACTACCATATGATCCAGCAATCCCACTTCTGGGTATTTATCCAAATAAAATGAAAACACTAACTTGAAAAGATATATGCATGCCCATGTTCATTGCAGCATTATTTACAATAGCCAAGATATGGAAACAACCTAAGTGTCCATTGATGGATGAATGAATAAAGAAAATGTGGTACAGATCTTCCAGAACATAAGAGAATATGTCCCCATACACCTATCATAGGTTGAAAATATCAAGTCGAAAACGCATTTAAAACTCCTAACCTACTGAATATCATAGCTTAACCTAGCCTACCTTAAACACTCTCAGAACACTTACATTAGCTTACAGTTGGGCAAAATCATCTAACACAAAGCCTATTTTATAATAAAGTGTTGAATATCCCATGGAATTTATTTAACACTGCTGAAAATGAAAAACAGAATGGTTGTATGGGTACAGAATGGTTGTAAGTGTGTCGGTTGTGTACCCTCCTGACAGCATAGCTGACTGGGAGCTGTGGCAGCACATCATGAAAGAGCATCAGACTGCATATCACTAGCCTGGGAAAAGATCAAAATTCAAAATTTGAAGTATGGTTTCTACTGAATGCATATTGCATTTTGACATCGTAAAATTGAAAGCTCATTAAGTCGAACTATTGTAAGTCAAGTACCATTTCTATGTGTGTGAATGCATGTGTATGTGTACACACACACACACACAATGGAATATTATTCAGCCATAAAAAAGAAGGAAATCTTGCTATTTGCTACAACATGGGTGGACCTTGAGGACATTATGCTAAATGAAATAAGACAGGCAGAGAAAGACAAATACTATATGATCTCAATTATACGTGGAATCTTAAAAAAACAAAACACTGGGCTCAGAGATACAGAGAAGATATTGGTGGCTGCCAGAGGTTGGGGGTGGGGGTGAAATGGGTGAAGGGGGTCAAAAGGTACAAACTTCCAGTTATAAAATAAATAAGTCATGGGGATGTAATGCACAGCATAGTGACTATAGATAATACCGTATTGCATATTTGATAGTTGCTAAGAAAGGAGATTTTAAATGTTCTCATTGCAAGAAGAAAAAATTGGGTAACTATGTATGGTGATGGATGTTAACTAGACTTACTATTGTGATCATTTCACAATATATACAATATTGAATTATGTTGTACACTTGAAACTAATATAATGCCATATGTCAATTATACCTCAATAAAAAAATAAGAAAACTACTTTTTTATATCCTCAGTTTAAAAATAACAACCCACAGGTGTTAGGATCACATTAGTTAGCAGAGGAAATCACTGGGATTTATTTATTTGTGGCCTGATACAATTTCAAAAAGTGCTCTCTTGAACAAGAAACGACTCATGTACATCGAAGAGCTGTTGAATGTCACCCAGGTTTTGTTTATGACTGTGAGATTAAAAATGCATTAAAATGCTAGGCAGCTTTCAGGCTGACGCAGGGAGAAATAAAAAAGAAAGGGATCATTAACATTTTCAATCATGTAAGAAAGTGGGTGATGTTGGGGGAGATGGGGTCACAAAGCCAGGTAAGTAAGATGGAAAATGGCCTGGACAGATTAGCTACTGTATAGGAAGGGCCATCTCCCTAAGTTTAGACTATTACACCCAAGTGGATGAATCCATTTTGAAAGTTACCCTGAATGGTCACTGGCAAATGATAATTAAGAAGAAATGG
The DNA here is from genome assembly GCF_021613505.1 of Equus quagga. Taxonomy (NCBI): domain Eukaryota; kingdom Metazoa; phylum Chordata; class Mammalia; order Perissodactyla; family Equidae; genus Equus; species Equus quagga. The sequence continues at coordinate 143,041,246 of NC_060268.1, forward strand.
ACAAGAATTGATGAATTCTTGAATCCTGACAAATGCCTGGATCTAAAAAGCCAAATATGGACATTTAAAAATATGACATTTAAAGACTAAGATAGAATTGGGGGTTATATTCTGCAGTCATTTGGTAAAAGTAACATCCACAATGGAATCTAATCAGAATTATAAAGTGATCAGTCTGAGAATTTAATTTAAACATAAATTTAAAATAGTACTTAAGGCCAACAGTCATAAGTACAATTTCCGGGGTAGTATAAGAGACAAGACAAAAAGCTCCTGAACAACAAGTAATCATTCACACTTTACAGTTCCTTCAAAACATTCAGAATGATATTAATAATATCATTTAATAGATATTAATAGATATTATTCTTTACTCATGCACAAAACCTCTGTGCTATAAATGCAAAGATGTATTTGCACACCATTAACCCTAAGCGCTTTTCTCAATGCAACCTCCACATCTTAAGTAGGCATGATGAAGAAACACACACACTCACACGTGAGATGTCTCTGAGTCTGTTATAGAAGATGCTTTATTACTCATTTCCTTTAATGATGGATGTTCTGACCCCAAAGTAGTTATGATTATAATTTGCATTCAGCATCCAGTTCCTTCTTGTTGAATCAGATAGATGCACAGTGTCTATTTAAATTTACCAAACATGAGTATAATAGAGGCTAGTGCAGATTAACTCCATGTTATAGGAACCTAAAATTGATTTTTATGAAGCAAAGCAATCATCTTATGAAAAAATCTTTTGCCGTAAAATTCATTTAGATACACTAGTTTATTTAAAATATTTCTTTAATAAGAATTCATTATTTCAAAAGATTAATAAGCACCATGTTATTACCAACTGTTGACCCTTGGAAATTTTTTAGTTTCAATTAGATTAAATGAGGAGTATACAAGGTTGAAATATCTTCAAAATTTAAGTATTCAAAAACTTTTAAAAAATTACTATTCATAATTCTGAGAAAGCATGTTTTGATCAAAATGTTCTGGCCCTTTATTTGCACTAAAAGGAATGTATTTCTCATGAAAATGAAGCATGATAGTAAAACCTCTTTGCTTAATGGAATCATGACTACTCTTTTTTTCTGGTTAAGACACGTTTTAAGTGAGTTAAAGTCCTGGCAGAGTCTGTTATGGTTCATTGGGCTTCATTATTCTTTGAGTCATGTAATTAAATGATCACATAAAATAAAAACGTGGCAGTGCCTATCTATCAAACGAGTTCTGTGCTTTCACGGACCAAGAATCAAATGCCAAGAAGTATGCATCTTATACGAGCGCAATTGATGTTACAGTGATTCCAATGAATAAAAAGATGATTCACTAATAAGACATGTAAGAGAGTTTCTGGGACTCTAGGTGGCCACGCATTCTTGAGTTCTTTAGAACCTGTTTCAATGTCATATTGTCAGTCATATGGCACGCTTCTGAGAGAAGAAAAACCAAGGTACAAAGTAGTGACATCCAGATAAAACTAATTGATATTAACTAAGTGTCATTTTGTCAATAGCATTTTTTTACAACACGATTTAATCAAAGTAACTTGTGGTTGCAATCATTCACAGGATGATGAGTCAGAAGAACTTTTCCAACATGAAATATACGTCTGCCTAAAGATGCAATGGACCTTCCATTGTTGGCTTTTGCACTCAGCTCTGTTTGTTATACACTCATTACATCCTGCAGTCACGAAGGAGGAGTATTTAAAACAATTTTTTTTTCCCCTCTGACTATTGCAGCTGCTTCCATCAAGCAATAAAAGTTGCTAGAGAAATCATATATACACATACATGTAAAATTAGGGAAACAAGCTCCTTTATTGCCCCGATTTAAAATAAGCTCAATCAGTAGAAGAGAAAAATGCTATAATATACAGCTTGATGAGCAGCTGAAGACAAGAATATACTCAGACATAGTTTTAGAATTCAGGATATATCTTACTCAACGTTTGAATGAGATGAAAGACATTTCTCCTCTTATTTTTTCTAAACCACTGAATGAATAAGTGGAATTTATGTGGGGGAATGTAACCCAACATAGAGAGATATATAAATTTCTTAAATACAATCCTGAGGCTTTAATGGCAGAAAAAGAAAAGATCTTGCTCCTGTTTAATTCTAACTTATGAAATGGTATCATTTTGTAAACCCTAATTTGTAAGACTTCTAGGTTAAAAAGATATTTTTCATAAGCCAGAAACATAATTTAAGTTATGCAGAATTGATCAACAATCATCCTTTAGTAGGAAAACAAACATATCAACCGTATTGCAAAGCAAAAATTAAACTATATATTAATAAAATCACAAAGATTAAATTGAGCAGCATGTTAATTTATATCTCACAGGTCTAGGGAAAAAAGACATTGAAAGTATTTGAAAAACAAGAAACAGTCTTACTCTTCACGGTCGCTGTCCGGGTACAGTTGTAAAGAATAGCCAGCTCCCCAAAAACTTTTCCTGGACCCATGGTGCATAGCTTCACACCTTCTTTTGTAACTTCAACCTTACCATCTGAAAAGAAGAAGAGAAAACACATGGTTTTAATTCTCTCTCAAGCTTCATCTCATTTGCTTCAGTTTCAATATGAGCAGTAATAGGCTCATTTTTAAAAATGCAAGGAAGTTACTGAGTAAAACAAAGTCATTATGAAGATGCAACACAAGAAATGCAATAAAATAAGTAAGAAATCCACATCCTTTCTTAAATTAATCACTGCTAAGAAGATCTGAGATGAGACTGAAAGAAAGCACCAGAAGAAGATGGAGATAAAAAAATATGAACGCATGGAATTATTCCCGATGCCATATTAGAAAACAATAGTAATTCCAATTTTAATGTTATTTTGAATCTTAAAGAAAACTTGAGTGAGTACCTTTTCTACAGCACAGTTCACATTTGGGAATTCTCATTTGAGTAAGGCAGTTATTATGGAAAGGGAAATTACTTTGACCCTTGGGCATTGCTTAATTGCAGCTTATGGTATCTTTTATTTTTATACATCTTCTCTGACTTTTGCAAGACCGTTTTATCTGCCTCAGCGCTGCAACACTGACCGTAAGGAAAAACAAACCACCAGGGTTGAGGGGGAAAAAAAAGAGACTAGAACTGTTTATGTTCCACAAAGGACTTGGGAAATGAAATGCTAGAGAAGGAAAAAGCTAAGGAAACACTGTACACTCAATATACATCGTTGGCTGCAAGTAAGGAAAATGCTATTCATAAAGGAAATGAAAAGATACATTTTAAAAAGTCATAGCTCTGTGCACCAGAAATTCCTTCATCTGACACAGCGGGGGTAAGAAATAAAAAGGAAACACAATCTATTCTAGACTTAATCCTCCCCTTCTATTATTCCTCCAAAAGTTACTTATCCACGATCTACAGAAGAATAGGGCTTGGCATTAGCTAGTCACCGAAAGGATGTAATGCTATCAAGTCTTTGCCAAACTTCAGGCATTCATGCACCAACTTCATAGTTGTTTATTTATGTGCTTCCTGAGTATTTAACTTTGTAGAGTTTTGGCTTTAAATTCACTCCCTTTTAAAAATCAACCAAGTTTTACCTAAGCAATAATATTTGTAAAATCACAGTGCTGATGTGCTAATTAATTTCTTCAAACACCTATTGAGATAAAATCTTAAATATTAAAAAACCTTTTTAAACAGTTTAATCCATGTACCAGTGATGCAAGATCAACCCTTCAGAGGATATTGTTCTACCATGAAAAACCATTTCATCTAAATGGTATCAATGGAGAGAGAATTCTATATAATTAGGATAAAACTAAGAGCCAACAAAAATCTACTTACTGTTCAAATTGTGTGTATACCCCCTCTGTGTGTAAAGAAGCTACTCAGGAATGAACAAATCCACCAATTTGAAAGGTTTGGAAATACTTTCTGATGCAGGTATGGTCACTCAAAGTCTAGGTTTTTCATGTCTTACTTCTTGACTCAGGAAAGAAAACTCTTTCTTGGGATAGGTTTATCAAAACCAGCTCAGAAAATTCATATTTTCATAAGCTTCACATGCCTCCCCACGGCAATTCTCCCCTATTTCTGTCAATGGCAAGCCTATTCCCCTAGAAATTTCCTCTGTCACAAGACTAAAAGAGAGGTTCAGATTACAACATAATTAAGAAATTTATACATCATTTGAAGTCAGACCAGGAGTTGAGTTCTGGTTCTCTTATCTGTTCCTTACTAGCCTTGTGACTTTGGGCAAGTTGTTCGTTTCTCTATGACTCTGTTTCTTCATTAATAAAATAGATAAAATAAAAGCACCTATCTCATTGGGTAGTTGATAAAATGAAATGAGATAAAGCAGGTGCAATGCTTAGCACAGTGCCCAGCATATAGGAAGTGCCCAATAAATACCAGTTCTCATTACTGGTATTTGTTTCATTGTATTTCTTTCTTATCATTTAAAAGATGGTAGGGCTTATTACACTGAAACACAATTACCATCATCTATTACAGAAACCAATCAAGGTCCATTTGGGATAACAAGTTTGTTTATTTATTTATTATCATTATCATTTTTTTGGTGAGGAAGATTGGCCCTGAACTAACATCTGTTGTCAATCTTCCTCTTTTTGCTTGAGGAAGACTGTCCCTGAGTTAACATCTGTGCCAATCTTCCTCTATTCTGTATGTGGAAGGCTGCCACAGCATAGCTTAATGAGGTGGGTAGGTTCACGCCTGGGATCCAAACCCATGAACCGTAGGCTTAACCATGACACCACCAAGCTGCCCTGATTTTTATGGTTCTTTTTAAATGGAAAGTATTTGTTTCAGATTCTCTCTCCATGAGGGGTTGAGGAGAGAACTTCTAGGTCCAAATCAATATCACACCCAAAGAAGAAAATAAAATTTCAAGAAATCACACTGATCTTCCTGGCAGACTACAACATCTGTACTCTTCTGCACTTGGCTATGCCCAGTCAACATTTGATGTAGTATTGCTGCGGCTACTGTAGTCTTATGGTGGAGGCTCCTAAGAATAATACCAGAACAACTTTCCAACATATTCTAAAATCTCTTTGACTTAAAGCACTAGCTTCAATTGTATTAATATAACCAAGAGCAAAATGAACCATGCCTAGAGACATTTGATGTCTAACTGATTCTGTACGAGTCTGCTCCTCTGCTCTTTGGGTCCCTCAGTTAAAAGTCTTCAGTGGAGTAAGACCACCACTAGGAATCCTGCTGGACAGTTTGAGAGTTATGCCTTCTCAAACAGCCAGCCTAAACAAAGGATGAGAAGGAACATTCGGACTGTTGTTTCAGCTCAGTAATTTCTAAAAGGAAATCTGTGGACCCGTCACATCAGAACTAGCTTATGAAATTCAGATTTTCCCTCCTCTGGGAAGTTGTAAATGTTCCTTCACCACAACGACAACTCTACTTGGTCCTACCACCTCTTACGTCCCTGAAAGTCCATGCTCAGATAAGCCCTATCTGTTTTGACTTATAGACAATTAACCCTGGAACTGATCATGTTTCATTTTCTCACATGACCTCTAAAAGGCTCACAGCCAGAATTTTGTAAGACTCTGGGGCTTAAAATTTGTGCACAAACTCACTTCTGGTTCCAACTAATTTGCCTGATCTTATTTTATATTTGTCTAATTTCCTCATGTCTAACTCATTTTTAAAAAAACACGGGTATACATAATTATATATGAATAATTAGTGTTGGTAACAGAAGGTTGTATCCCATATTAATAAGAATAGCAAAAAATAAAAAAGACTTGCTAAAACAGATTGTATTTGAGAAACAGAATTTCAGATGTAAAACATCTTTTCCAGGTTCAATATATTCACAATAGCCAAGAAAGTAAGGGATGTGATCGCATATGATAGATGAGAATGGTCCAAAAAGCACTGTATTTTTTTTTAATGAACAGACAGATCTAAATGGTAAACAGAAACAGTGTTGGTAAATGTTACCCTGAGTCATAATTTGATCACTTCTCCTTCCTCATACCTGTTGTGTGGATGCGGAATAATTTAGGGAGGACCTCCAATTGGGTGCTAAAATGTTACATATACACACAGCATTATGAGAGTTTTTTCAGAGACATTTAGACATATTCTAAGTTCCAAGAGCCCATTAAAGAGAGTTATCAATGTGAAATGTGAAATTCGTTAAACCCATTCATTATGCCACACACCAGCCTTGAAGCAAAATTAGAAGAGATGATACATTTACAAATGATTTCCAAGTAGGGACTGCGTGGTTCGCTTAAGAAAACTAAGAATAAGATAGTCAAAAGTTTACTGCATATACCTAGTGGCCCCTATTCCCACCTCTTCAACTTCCTTTAAAGTATTAGGGCCACCTTGAAGCCACTCCTAGTCTTACGCTCCTTTTTCTCACTCTGTGGCTTCCTCTGAGATTTGTTTTAAACTGACTCCACTTGCATAGAAAGTAAGAAAGCCTGAGTGTGGTTATTGTGGTGGTGAGGGAAGGGATGGGGGATAAAATAAATAGGGGCAAAAAGTCAAGTGGGTAGACTATATAGCATTCTTCTGCCAGAGCTTACAGCAATGTAGAAACAGCCCAGCTTGGAGGTTTTTATATAATTATAATTTGCTCTTAATTTTAGGAGCACATTTTGATGAATTTACTTCAGGTCAGCATTGATTAATGTAATTTCAATTTCTTTAAAGAAATAGAGATTCATTAGTATTTCTTCATGACTCTTTCAATATTTCAACTTAATTTCATTTCTAATTATGCTAGATTTCAAAGTTTTTGTTTTTGTTGTTTTAGAGAGTAGCAGAAAGACATTTTAAGAACATCCTAGTAAAGTTGTAGGTTTTTCCCATTATTTTCCCTGACTAAACTCAACAGTGACTAGAAGTTATTAGAACTGCTTCTGGGGAACTAATGATCATCTAAATTGTGGTTAATCTATATATTCTGCTTCTGCTCTTTCTATTCATTTTTGCTTTTTCAAAAAATGTGATACTATATAGGTACTATTTTTACTATGCACTATGTATACCAGGAAAGAAAAGTAAGGAAACATTCAAATCATTTTTATTCAGATTTTGCTAAATTGTTAAAGTTGTTTGCATGAGAGATGTTGGGACAGTTGCCTGAGATGAGCTTTAAGGGTTATTTACACTTTCATTCAGCTCTTTTACCACTCCTCCCATTAGCATGAATAACCAAAAGCTGTATCACAGTAACTTCAGTGTATTTTTTCTTCTACTTCAGGTACCACATGCCCATTTATGAAACGGAATGGGCTCAGTACCAAGTCCTAAATCTTGCCCCTTTGAACAGCAATCAACCTACCTCCTTCTTTTTGGCACCACAATTCATATACCACCCTTGTGAGATGCTAAGCATTGAAAGATCCATTATATAGCATTTATACTATTGTCTATCTTTTATAAGAATCAGTAGGCTCTATAAATAAAAGAAATTGAGTTTACAAGGAGACTCAAAATCTTCTGGCTTTATCTTTATGAGTTTTTCACTAACCTGTGGTTTGGTGCCATAAGGACTTTCACGATAAGGCAAATCAGCTTAGAGATTTATTACTGGTAGGCTGAAATAGAAAGGCTGGCAATAACCGAATTATAAACACTCTGTGCTCAGTTTCCACAATCTTGGTTGGAACATTCAGGACAACTTGATTGGCCATTAAAGGGAGACAGGTGTTATACCAAAGGTCTTGTCTAGACAAGGTCTCCCATCTCTTTCTTTCTCTAATCTGTTTGACTATGCTTTCATGATTTTGTAGGTTTGAGACTACAGATTTTACGTTTTGTATTCTCTCATAAGGGTTTCTGTAGCTGCTAGATTCAACAGGAACATTCAACATTGTGGTAGTCGAACTGTGTTTTCATCATCAGGGTTGTATTTCCTCAAGGAAAATATTTTTTTGTATTTTTTATTTCAGTTTTATTGAGATATAATTGACATACATCACTGTATATGTGTCAAGTATACAGCATAATGGCTTTACTTACATATATTGCTAAATGATTACCACAATAAGTTTAGTTAATATCCATCATCTTACATAGATACAAAAAAAAAAGAACTTCGTTTTCCCTGGTGATGAAAATTTTTAGGACCTACTCTCTGCTTTCTTAATAGATTAGAGATACTATTATATCAAACTTGCCTTACAGGGTCATTTTAGATTGGGGGTGATATCATCTGGGGAAGAAAGAAATTGACGAGGCTGCTATGGGCTAACTAGAGGGGAAAACCATCCAGTCGCTGGGGACAGATTATCTTCTTAGATATCACCCTTGAAGCTATACTTTCAGTCAGTCATTTATATATGTCTTCCTTAAGCCAAGATAAGAAGGAAAAAGATGGCTTCACTGTGAGATGCAAGTTGGTTCCTGAATTAAAGAAGGCAGCATGTCAGCACCCTATCAGTTTTCTGTTTAAGACTGCTTTCCAGTCCAAATGGATATGGTCTCTCTGGATCTAAACTCCTGCTTCTTAGATGAGGTGTTAATCTTGATGATTGAAAATCATTCTTTGGCCACTGAATAAAAGCCCGTGTGAAATTGCCTATTTTAGTATTATGTATCCCTTCCAAAGTTTGCTTTACCTACTTCTAGTTGGGTATTTTGCTATTAGTTTCTCATTAAACATACATATATATAGGGTTTTTTTTTCCCCTAAACTATTTGTATTATCATAATTTCTTTAACCATCAGATTCTTAATAATACTTTAGTTAGGACCAAGCTTCCCATTCAAAGAAGTCACTATTCTTTGATATCATCATAGTAATAATTCTTACAGGCAGCATACAAGTACTAGTTATCCAAATGGAATGAAACAGAATCTGAGGTGTAAGAGGTTAGCTGAGGTTGAAGCCACATGAGCGAAGACCTTTGTTTCTTCTCCTTCAATTATGCAAATGTGATTTCCTTCCTGGTCATGACTGCGGTAAACACACTTGACACAATTTTTCATTACACTAAACTACAACAGATTACAATAGACATTGAATATAAAATAAAAGTCACAGTTATCCTTGATAATGAGAGAATCAAAAATATAAATGAGATATCCAGAACTAAAAATCTGACCTATGCAAAAAAAATAAAAGCATCATCAATATGCACATAAATATACCAGAACTTCACTTTTTTTTAAATCTTTTTTTAGCTTTCTAACTCTGAGATACATGACGTACATATATATCCACAAAGGAAACCTATGTGAGGAAACAGACTGAAATTTAAGCAAATTCAGATACAGAGAATTATCTGAACCATCAGAAAGTCTGAAGTGAGCAATTTATATTGCACTACTCCTGTCCTTGGAGATATTTAAGGAGTAGAGAAGATACTAATCCTATTGTAGATGGGTCAACAATTTATTGGACATGAAGAGGATTCTGGAAGGATTTTACAAGCATCATTATTCTATAATCTTTATACGAATTATGCTTTGAAATCCTAGCATTTTAAAGTATACAGAAAGTACTAGATAGATGTCCATGGACTAATTTCAACTTCTAGTGATGAAGAAAGCTAAAGACAGGCCAGAGAAGAGATATGCACACACAGAAAGGGAAAGGGAAATAGACTAATCATTCCCTGAAGAAATGAGAGTTGAACAGATAATGTAATTGTCTCAATTAAGTTTATTAAGCTTAATTCTAGCAATGCATAATGCATTCCTGCTCTATTATTTCTATAATACATGAGCATCTTCAGTTAGCCCAAATAACGGATGGTTATTTCTGTACTTCCTCAGAGAGAGGCAAACGACAAGAGTGCAAATACCAATGCCAGACTGATGGACACTCATTAATAATTTCTGTTTTTGTTATGTTTTAATATTAAGCTTGGGAGAGTTTATGATTTAACACAATGGTTCTCAACTGGAGGCAATTTTAACCACAGGGATATTTGGCTAAGTCTGGAGACATTTTTGGTTGTCACGACTAGAGGAGTTCCACTGGCATCTAGAGGGTAGAGGCCTGGAATAGTGCTCAGCATCCTGCAATGCATAGGACAGCCCCACAACAAAGCATTATTCAGTCCTAAAAGTGAGTAGTGCCAAATCTGAGGAACTCTGATGTAAGGTAAATCAATTCATGGACAAAACACTCTGCATTTAAAGGGAAAATTTTGATTTCCTCTGTTTATTATTTTAACCCTCCACCAAGCTATAAAACTGCAAGTTATAAAAAAGGTTAACACCAGCTTGCCACATTTAAATAAATCATGTTGACATTGGATTGAATAAAGCCATAAAGCTACTTTACTGAATAATTTTCCTCGGCAGATGTCACCTGAAATAGAAGTTATTATAGACATTTTTGAAGCAAGACTTATTAAGAATATCCTACTGATGTTAGAATGGCTGCCTTTTCCTAGATATACTTGAGAATTTCAGATCCTGGCTCTACCATCGACTGGCTGTGGGATCATAAATAAGTTATCTAAGTCTCTATGCCTTGATTACCTCACTACAGATTTGGAGTAATAGTAACTTATTTCATAGGGTTATGATAACTTAATTAGACAGTGCATGTGGCAAGACAAAGAATATACAGGTTGAAAGCAGTTCTTAAGGAGGAGCTTTTTTTTTTTTTAGAAAAAATGCTTTGGCAGGTAGTGTTAAGGCAAGAGAGGCATGCCCCAAGGTCTTGGTTCATAAAATGTATGAATGGGAAAGAGCAGAGTGATAAATGAGCAGAGGGAGTGAAGAGAGAGACAAGATGAACAAGAAGATGGAGACTACAGAGAAAGAGGCCAGTAGGAAACCCTCATATTGAAGAGGTTCCAGGATTTTAGTAAAAGTGACATCTAACATACAATATTCAGTTACTTGTTGCCAGAATTAATGTCCTACCTTTGTCTTCAAATTAGTCTACTTCACACTAATTTCTTGTATGAAGGGTTTGGGAGAAGATGAAAGCTTGAAGGAAGATCTATTGCTTGGATATATCAAAGAACAGAGAGGCAAGGAAGTAAAAACTGAGTGATAATGGGGAGGTGCAAAGCAGGAGATCTGGGAGTAATTGCATAACTTATGTAATTACCAGAAACTAAGGACTCGGGAATTTGTGGGAATTTAAGGGAGGACATCAGTCGTTTCATAGGATGTCAAATAGGTACTTAATCCAATTTCATCTAAGGCTAGAAAGGTTTGAAAAGTATTCACTGTCAAGACAATGATGCTTCAATGACAGATTATGTCTCCTTTGTCCCAGTTCATCTGACACCTCTGTTTAGCTTCCAAACAGCTCTTACAAGGCAGAAGCAGGAAAAGCTTTGAAATCAGAAGTTCTCAGCTGATAGTGTGGTTCTCACTGCTCTTAACACATCAGACCTTGTGGCACTCAGTGTCTGCCTCAGCGCGATGGGTGTAACAGCTTCACAGGACTAACGTGTAAAGTTTAAGTGAAAGAGTGGTGTGTGATGAAGCTTTCTACAAATATTAGTATACACTAAACTAACTGAAGGAACAATCATTGAATTCTTGCAGTGTCTGGTTATAAACAGCAGGGGCTTAGTAAATACTTATTGGTGAATAAGTTAGAATGTTCGAGAAAATGACCAATACCACGATCCTGCTCGTGGGTTAGCCTTAGGATTTCATTTTAATTATATTGCCTATATCGTCCAGAAGAACAAAAACAGTAATTAAAAAGTGTCAATCCCCCACTCCAGTTATTAAAAGTATTTGTGTACTGTAACTTATTTCACACAGTAATACAATACATTTCTCACAATGAGAATTTTTGACAGGTTAAACTATCTACACTTGATGTGACATACATAGTTTTTTCCTTTTACAAGTGATTGGGTTTCTCTAGAGCATGCAGCAAGCACTTATCTACCTTCACATTTTTTTTAAAAAGCAGAGGAAGAAAGCACAAAAACAAAGACTAATATCATACCCTGCCAAAATTCTCTAAATAGCCATAAAAAGATGAAAAAGAATGCTTTCAAATTTACTGTCTCAAAAACAGTTGTACAAATGGCCTGTTGCAGGCTGGAAGTAAGAGGATTTGGTTTGAAAGTTACTCCCCATACAGAGATAATGACCTCCGTCTCTGGTATCACTGAGAACAAAGTAAGGTGGAATTAGGATAATATTTTAACAAGAGAAGCTCCGCGTGGAAGAAAAGTGTCAAACACTCCTTTAGTTGGTGGCCTGGGGAAATGATAATGAAGTAATGCATAAAAAGCTTCATCAATTGATAAATGGATAAACAAAACGTGGACTATTATTCAGCCATAGTAAGGAATGAAGGGTTGACACATGCTACAATATGAATGAACTTTGAAAACATGCTGAGTAAAAGTCAGTCAGTCACAAGGACTGCATATTGTATGATTCCATTTACACGCAATGTCCAGAACAGGCAAATCTATACAGACAGAAAGATTAGTGGTTGCCTAGCACTGGAAGGGATGGAAGAATTAGCATGTGATGGCTTAGGGGTACAGGGTTTCTTTTTTGGGTAATGAAAATGTTCTAAATTTGACTGTGGTGATGGATGCACACTGTGTGAATGTACTAAAAGCCATTGAATTGAACACTTTAAATGGGCAAATTGTGCTGGATTGAATTATATCTCAATAAAGCTGTTAAAAGAACAAGGACTTCATACAGGAACATAGTAACTGCTCAATTATAAGACTGGCCATTAATGCCATTCACAATGTCATATTATCCTCAATGAGAACACTTAAGAATCAGAGATGCTTTGGCCTCTCATTCTTCTCCAAATAACCCCTCTCCTACTCTCTTTAGGAAATTCCTATCAATACTTTTCATCATATGTGACCTCATTTTTCTTCCAAAATTACCATCAATCTCTTCTTAACTTCACTCTATAACTAAGGACACCAAAATCTTCTTTAAATAACACAGTGAATGACTCCAAACACTTCTTACTGTCAGCACACTTAATCCACCCAATTCTATTTATTCCTCAACTAAAACCCTACCTTAAGGTCTTGTTCACAACTGACATAGCTTCTTTCCTGGACTCCTTGCCACCAAACTAGACAGCAAAGAGAATAGAATCATCTTCCTTGAATATTATTCTGGTAAAATATCCCCCTGCTAAGAAATTCTGCAAAACACTAGTTTTGCTGGGGTCAAAATCAAGTTGTTCTCATTGTGTATCCAGACTTCCCACAAACTGGGATGTTCCCTAAATGAAGCTGACTCTGAATCTTCATCTCTGTCATTTTCTTATTCAAACTTCGCGGTCTTAACCTAAGAGAATTCAGGGGATCTGTGAACTTGGACAAATATATGTACTTACCTTCATTTTTACTAGCCTCTAATTGAAATGTAGCATTTCCATAGTAACGAACCATATTAGTTTAACAGTACTTGCAACGTTGTCACCAATGGAAATTATACTTTATGACGGCTGTTTATCTTTAAAAATTCTTTACACTCATCGCTCCTTCAAACTCATGGTAGTTATTAGATACACTGTTAGATCTTATTATTTAATGTGTGAAGAAAAAATATACAGCTGTTAGTAAGCCACAAATTTTTAAATTATTTTAGTTATTTTTTATATACTCGGCTTCCTTGGTTATCTAAAGTAGCCAATTTTACGTACTTAAAAATTCTCTGAAAGGAGGTGCCTAGAGATCAGACTTCTACAGGGTTCCCTGGCACACAAAAAGATTAAGAACCCCTGCTAACTGAGTGATATTCTAGGTTCCACATAGAATCTTACCATGGTATTAATAACTATTATTTATGGTGCAGAATTTGTCTGAGAAAGAAGATGAAGTAGACCAAAAAAAAAATATATATACTAGTTGGTTGAAGTACTTGTTAGAAGTCCAATATCATGGATTCTATCTCATTGCTTGCCAACGAATGCCAATCGGTTCCCTGGCCATCTGGTTTGCCTTGCACCTTGGAGAGTGATTAACATCTCTTTGGTCACAGGAGGGATGGAGGAAGTGTTGGCTCTATCAGCACAAATCCAATAACAAAGAAAAAGGAAAACATACTAGATATATTGCTTAAGTGAAAACTATGAAAATATAAACTTTATCTTGGATATTAAAAAAACACTTTTGTCTTATCACATTCATGTTAATCATCCTTGTATTCTATTACTAAAGAACATTGTAAAGAAACCAAATAGATTTAAAATATTTAAAAGGATGTGAAGTTCTACCTAGTCTTGAGCAGCAATAAATTTAAGCAGCTAATTTCCATAGAAAAATATTATTTCTAATGACTTAGCACTGCCCATGAATAATTTGTCCCTATCTAAAAATGTCCTAAATCATTTATGCTTTGAATTCAAGCACCTCTAAATGAGATTAAGGTCTACATTTCTTTTTCAGTTTTTCCAGATTTTAGTTCATCCACTGACTCACATCGAGAACAGACAGAGTTTTCATTTGAGCAACTAGTTGCTTTTTCTTTTATAAACTCTCTCCCACCACTCCTACACCGCAGAGAAGTAAATAAAAGGAATTTACGCTCTGCCTCAAGAAATGATGATAATGACCAACAGATTCAAAGTAAAAGAATGTGTTTTACAACGTGAAGATTATGAAATAGATGTTAAACTAATGCTTTGCTTCTGTCCAATAGACAGTTTTACATGAAAATTTGGATATAAAAACATACACAAATAATACTATAAGAAAACTCTCATATCTAACTTATTAGGATTCAGAATATAGATATAATCTAGAAGACTTTTGGTGCAGTGTGGTTTTAAATTATGGTCAAACACTAAGAAAACACACTGTCTTGTATATCGCGGCAGCTTCACAGGGAAAAATTATGTTAAAGTTCACTAGCCCTGGGCCTTTATTTTAATGTTCACCTAACAGACTTTGAAGTGCTTGGTCTCTATTGGGAAACTTTAAAGTCATGAAAGATGGCATGGGGCCAGTTGACATCTCCAGGATTACAAAGTAAGAATAAAATTAAAGCTCTTCAGTGAGATGAAGACAAAAGAGCTTACATAAGTCCTTCACATTTCCCACATATTTTATTCATTACAAAGCACAGCAAAATCAGACGGCTTTTCCTGTGCTAACACTATCCTGTAGAAATGAGAAAACACTAGAAGCACAGGACTATTTAACCCCATCTTGGGCAGTGTGCATGTTTGAACACAACTAAAATCCAGTTGCTACAGCAGATTGTTGGTGAGTAGAACGCTTAAACAAGTTCTGGAAAATATTGTGCCCAATAAAAATCAATGCATCATAGCTACTTATATTAGAGAAAGTAGCTTAAAAATCAATAAAGATTTCTATTTTCTTAAAAAATGTCATTGGTATATATCAATCAAACACATGTGCTTTTAATACACTAAGAAGATAATGGCATAGAGACAGATCTGGGTCGTCTTTGTTGTGCTGTTTATTGGCTGCAAAAAGATATTACAAGCTAGCACTCAATAAATCTATTGGATAAATGAATAAGGATCACCCTCTCCAGCTCTACAGGTAGAAAATGCATTCACAGTCCTAAGAATGAACCTGGTTGAATTTCAAAAGCAATACTCTCTCCTTTATGTGGGTTTCATGACAGTATCAAAATGAATTAAAAGCAGGGACAGATGACAAATCTCCAGAGATGGTCCACACCTGCAGTGAGATACATTTAGAGACACAGACCAGAGAACAAATGGAAGTCTCTACCTGATGGGAAAACATGAATGTCAACTTGATGAAAGATTCCATGTTTTCAATAGGCAAGAAACATATTTTCTAGTCTCTCTCTGTGCCCAGCATAAATGTATGATACCCTCAAAGACATTAGGTCCTGGGTTGAACATGATTATCTATCCATGTTAATGAACAGCCATTTATAACCTCAAGGTTTGTGGTCATGTGCCAGAAGATAATGAAATGTTCACTAGAATATTCTAAATAGACATATTACAGTTATTTTGCAATTCCACCTAGGCATGTTGCAGACAAGTCTTCCAAAGTAATTGTAGCCATGAACTGAGTTAGTTATGACTTCCTAAAGAGACTTGGACAAAAATTCAAGCCCCATATATTATGTCTAGCTATGGGGTGATGTGGTACACAGAACACAAACATTACATTATAGAAGGTGTAGGTGAAGAGGGAGGAAGAGTTGGAGAAAAGGCTCAGACAGAGGAAAATGGAGATGGTGGGTGAGTGAATTGTGGAATAAGCCAAGTGAGATAAGGTTAAGGAAGTAGGATCAATGTAGCAAAGAAAGGGTGGTAAGTTAAGGCATCAAAAATAACAGTTCAGTATTTCTGATTACCTAGAGTTCTGTGTTGGCCATTAGGAGAACTCTTTTTCAGATCTCCTGAAAACTGGTCAGAGCTGAACCTACAGGGATGTTAACTCTTGCTGATACTTCTTGGTGCAACTCCTTATGTGCAGAGCCCAAGTGGATTAGTTGTGTTGGTCAACTGAATATTCATAGTCATTGGGACAAGAATGGGGTGGGGTTGGGAGCGATATCAGTTACCATCACATCCACATTCTCTTTTCCACTCTCTACATCCCAGAGTTGTTTTCTCTTGTGGCTTCAAAACCTGACTGGAACTAATGTGAGGCTACTTATAGTCTTTATTTGGCCTAAATTACCATTTGTACATTTTGCTGGAGAAATGTCAATGTGTTTGGTTACAGATGCTGCCCCAGACTCAACTGAGGGTATTATATAACATGTAGTATATGCACTATATTACTTTTCTAAAGTCTGAAAAATTGTGAATTCTAAAATGTGTGGCCCCAAGCGTTCTGGAAAAGGGCTTCCGGACATATACTAATTTATTGTACTCTGGACAAGGCTTCTCCCTTTTTTGCAAGTGGGTCTTTGTGTGACAGCCACCTAGGGAAAAGGTTGCCTCTCAAATGAGAAACTACTGCTGAGATCAGGGAGCGTAGGAATGCATACACGTAGAAATAAATTTCTTATTCTCTTAGATTTAACCATAAGACTGTCGTCAAGATAGACCTAAGAAAATGCCTATGGTGAGGGAGTCATCCTTCCCAAAGTGAGAGGCCCAGATGGAGAGACCATGTTAGGATAAAACTATATAAAAGAGCAGAAACCTAAAGGAAGGGATGAAGATCAAATCTAATGGACGAGTACAGTTGTTTCCTTTTCATTTAAAATTCAAGGTGGCAAGGTGCCCTTACATAATTTGGTTCACGGGAAAGATGTAAAGTTTATATTCTTAAATCTTATGATAGTTTGTAGAAACCTTAAAGTGGTTTATGGGAACAGATGCGTTTTAGAAATTAAGTTAAAAAAAGGTTATGAACTTATTCCAAAAAAAATTTGGGCTGGAATATTATAAAACCCATATACAGAGAGATAGCTCAGAATTAAGAAACAGAGAAAGGAGGAAGAAGAAATAGATCAAGAATTGCGAAGTGAGGAAAGCCAGGATAATGAAGAATAAACTCTTCTCCGAGCTTCCTAGCAACAAGGGAAATTAGGCAAATGTGTTACTTCTCCCTTATTTTATTTATGTAGGAGAAGGAGGAACCCTTTTGGGAAAAAAAAATTTGGCTTTTAGTGGTAAGAACAATCAGAATGAGCATCATCGTACAAGAAACTGGCATCTCCTATAGCAGATGTACCCATAGAGAGAATTATTAACCATATAAATATTCTGTTATGAATGACTAAGTATCCACTTTTATTGTACTACTTAAATGACAAAATATTGCGGAATTGCATTCAAAAGAAAATCCTGGGCATTTAAATCAAAGAACATTTACCACTGGATTCTACTTCTTAAGGGCAGGGGCAATCTTTTCAAATGTGATGCTCAGTTTCAAGCATCCAGCACAAAAATGATAGATATACACTTGCTGACTGAATGTTTGGACAGGGTTTAAAGGTTAACGTGAAGCTATTTCTTCAGAGAGAAGAGCAGCTTTTCTTAAGTGAGTGTTTTAGTATCAAAGAAGAGCTGCAAGGCTGTTTTTAACTGACTTATTAAGTTAGCATGGCCGGCAGTTGTAGATGGTGGAGAATTATGTGTCGAGCCACACAAGACATTTTAAGACCGATGAGTCTTCCCCAAACATAATGTAATAAAATGTCCTTTTGCTAAAAATACTGGAATCAAGTAATTATCTACTTTTGAATTTTAATGAATAGGCCATCTGTTCATTCAAATTGAAAAAATGAAATTTTTCTACAAATTAACTACTTGATGAGATGTCCCTTGTAACTAAATCTGCTTCACTGTTTTGTTATGTTTAACCTAAAGGTGGCACATAGAATATTATACCAAGTTTTGTAAAGTACAGTATGGAAAGATGTTTTTCATGATCATGCAATAGTCACAGTATCTGTTCCTTTGACAGGCTGTAATTAACGAAGGCTAATTTTTATTACCACAATTTCTACAAATATTTTGTCAAAATGAATCACTAGGAATCAAACTGTGTCCACTTTCATCTGTGATGACTATGACAAAGCTTGAAGTTATAAGCATACTACTTCATGGATTATCACTATAATGATGAACAATTGTTTTCAATCTCCTTACCCTCCTTTCCTAAAACGTTTTGTTTTGTGTTGTGTTCTCCAATATGGTAACCATTTGCCACATGGGGCTATTTAAATGTAAGTTAATTAAAAACAAATAAAATTTAAAATTCATTTCCATGGTTGTTCTAACCACACAAATGTTACATGTGGCTACCATATTGAACAGCGCAGAATATTTTCATCCTTCCAGAAAGTTCTACTGGGCAGCACTGCAACATCCTTCTCACTCTGTAAAAACAAGACAACAGGCCCCAAAACAGGCACTAGCTAGCTAATTTGTCTCAAAGATCCCTGCCAACCCCTAAAGGAAAGCGACCTTGCAGTAACCAATCTACGTTTTTGCCTAGAATAACTTTCTTGTCCCTGCTCTCTTCTGGTTATAAAAGTCTTTCATTTTGTACAGCTCCTAGGAGCTCCTTTCTATGTGCTAGATTGGTTAATGCCTGATTTGAATTGATCTTTGCTTAAATAAACTCTTAAACTTTGTAACATGCCTCAGTTGATCTTTTAACATCACTAACCATCAGCCCTCTGAAGAATCATTCCTTCTTTCAGCAATGAAGATCAACTCTTCACTGACACTCTCAGCCATGTTTAGCTCTTTAAACCATTCCCAAGATCCTCCCACTTAGTTCTTCAAAGTATCACAACTTTCTACAACTAGTTGATTTATCTATCTTTTAGTTCTTAAAGTCTTTAGGGGAAAAATAGACAAATTTTGTGCATTGTTTTGTGAAACAAAACTAATTTGGTGGCATTTTATAAATGATGCATAACAGAAGCATGACTTTGGTAGAAAATATACTTCATTCATACCAGCAGCTGAAGTTATCAGTCTAATTAAAAATGAAAATACTATTACAATCTGAAACTATATCCATTATTGCATTAGTATGCCTGATATTTCAGTTACAGAAAAAAATCAAGATGCTGCCTTTTAGAAATGAGCTTGCTTTGCTTTCTCTTAATATCCACAGATAAAGTCTGTACGTAAAGGATCCTCTACATACTATGATAAATTCAATGAAGACTGAACCATCGCATTTATACTTCTTTAGTAGCGGCTTTAAATTTACATACCCCTGTCATGTGGGATTTCATCTACAAGATGGAACTGGTTAGGGAGCTAATACATAATTCAAGTCTTCAAGTCTTCAAGTCTAACCTTTGCCTTTAGCTCCCATTTCACTCTCCATTCCCCACCTCCAGTACACATAAACACCCCACAGCAGCTTGCCTAAGGCAAGAGGATGAGGTTCAACTTTTTGTTTTGAGCTTTTCTTTCCAGAGTTCTCATGCCAAGACCCCCATTATTTCCCAGACCTCACCCATTTCAAGGTAATTTCTCATACCAGGTATTTCCAGTTACTACAATACGCAACTGGTATAATAAACTGCCCCCATTTCCATCACCATTTATGTCTTCCTGTACTCCTTTCTTCCTCCTCTGTTCATAGTTCTTTATATAAGTAATCCTCCCCACCCCAAAGACTCTTTGTCTTCTCTTAAAAAAACGGTCTTTTTCTAGTATTTAATAAGCACAAAAGTCTATTTTCAAGAGACTTCAAATTGAAGTCACTTCTTTGCAAGATAGATAGATAGATTTTTTTTTTTTTAAAGATTTTACTTTTCCTTTTTCTCCCCAAAGCCCCCCGGTACATAGTTGTGTATTTTTAGTTGTGGGTCCTTCTAGCTGTGGCATGTGGGACGCCGCCTCAGCACGGCTTGATGAGCCGTGCCATGTCAGCACCCAGAATTTGAACTGGCGAAACCCTGGGCCACTGAAGCGGAGCACGTGAACTTAACCACTTTGCCACAGGGCTGGCCCCGAGGTAGATATATTTTTATTTACAGAAGATAGATTGCTTGTTGATTTAACCAGACTTTAAAATGTAGAATACTTGCTAAGTATTCTTCTCCAGATACACTACATATAAAGTTTTAAGTCCTGATGCCTATTTCCCAGCCCGGGTCAAGCAAATCAGGCTCTCCAGAGGGTGGGGTGCCGACTTCTACAATTCTTTTTTTTTTTTTTTTTTTAAAGATTGGCACCTGAGCTAACAACTGTTGCCAATCTTTTTTTACTGGTTTTTCTCCCCAAATCCCCCAGGTACATAGTTGTATATTTTAGTTGTGGGTCCTTCTAGTTGTGGCATATGGGACACTGCCTCAACATGGCCTAATGAGCAGTGCCGTGTCTGCGCCCAGGATCCGAACTGGTGAAACTCTTGGCCGCGGAAGCGGAGCGCACGAAGTTAACCACTCAGCCACTGGGCCGCCCCCTTCTACAGTTCTTAAGGTTCCCCAGGTGACTTCATTTGCTGACAGCCTTGGGCTTGAGGACCATGGTGACCCATACAATATCTGATAAAACAAAGAAAGTAACTCCATAAGTGAAAACAACAAAGCTCACATTTGGAGTACAGAGGTGGAGATAGGAGGGCTCCTATTTTGAAGCGAAGAAACAAGTTAACTTGTGGGAACTATGTATCAGAGGACCATGACAGAGTCCTGGGAGCTACTAGAGTTGGCATATTCTGCCTAGAGAAAAAAGCAATAGGAAAGATTCATTGTTACAGACAAAAATTTTAATCCATGTAATTATTAGCAAATGTTTTCAGATGAATACTGTTCTTTAAAATAGTGAAGACATTAAGGCAAGAGTTGGCCAATTTTTTTCTGTGAAGGACCAGACTGTAAATATTTTAGGCTTTGCAGGCCATATGGTCTCTGTTGCAGCTACTCAATTCTGCTGCTGTAGTGTGAAAGCCGCCATAGACAACACGTAAATGTATGAGCATGGCTGTATTCGAATAAAACTTTACTTACAAAAACAGGCAGAGGGCTGGATTTGGTCTGCAGACTGTACTTTGCCAACCCCAGCCTTAAGGAATATGGTAGGACGTTTCTTTAAAACTTTGACGGATTTTATTTTTCAAAGACCCCCTAACAGTGTCTCCCATCTCACATGCTCTGCTACAACGTGCCTTTACCACTCCCTCGACCAAAAGGTGGTTTCTAGTTTTCAGCCTCCTTAGATCTCGGCAGGCTCTACAACTGCTTGGGCCAATAGAATATGGTAGAAATGATGCTGGCCTGGCAGCTTCCACTTCCTGCTTCTTGGAATGCTCACCCATGGAACCCAGCTGCCATGCTGTGAGACACTCAAGCTACAGAGAACCGAGGTTTAGGTGCTCCATTTGAACTCCCAGCCAACCACCAGCACTGATTACCAACCATATGACTAAGTTATCTTGAACATCCAGCCTAACTGCCATCTGACAACTACAGGAAATACCTACTGAACCCAGCCAACCCACAGAATCATGAGAGATAAATTGTTTGAAGCCACTAAATTGTGTGGCATGCTACAATACAAGTAGAGCAACTTTGTTGTTGTTGTTTAGGGAATGATGCCACTTTTTCTGCTAATGTAAATGCTTTTATTTGGATAGAAGTTTATCAATAAACAGACAGAGGCAGATGCTCTTTCAATCTCCCCAATTAAAGGAATGTATTTTTTCTAAAATTCATGGATAAGCCTCACTTATTTTAAGCCACGAGTTTCAGTCACCTATAAGTATGATGGCTATATTAAGTAAATCCATTTATAATGTATTTTAAGATGAAAAGTTCTTCATTCATGCTAATCATCACAGATAAATGTAGTGATATTTGTATCATGCAGAGAAAAAGATGTGCTGCAAGAGAATTTATGTGGTGGCCTCATCTTCATGCATTACAAATGAGGAAGAGATGTGGGCTGAAATCACTGAATACTACTGTGGCACTATGGCCCACAAAGAGAACTGCTACCAGAAATTAGCTAAATGATTAAATTAGGTTAATCCTAAATAGAACTCATTTTTCTTTAAAACAATTAGAATCAAATTTTTTAGTAACTCAGTACTAAAAATATGTAGCGTTTCAGAATTGACAAAGATAATAGCACTTAAACAAGAGTTGCTTCGAAAATTGAAACTTGCAGCATAAAGCTCGATTCAGAGTGGTTTCTCAGATTTTGAATGGTTGATTAGCTCACTGTCCATTCACACAATAATCACAATGTTGAAAAAGTAACCGTTAGTGTGTAAATTAATACGCAGACTCTCTGGCAAAAAAGAAAAGAGTAAAACTTCAGTTTCAACTAAGAATAACTGGATAACTTCCACTGGGAGATTATTAAAGTTATAAAACTAAATTCTCGTGTGCTTCTATGAATTCAGTAAAGAGACAGATATCGAAATCTGAAAGGAATAGCCTACAGGCAAGAATTGGGATTCTGAATATCTAAAGCTAAAACGTAGAGATTATGAGAGAAAAAATTATAAATCTTGGCTCAAAAGAGAGGATAATAGGGAAATATGACTCAGGAGAGCAATTTCCTTAGAATCATCATGTATTAGAGTTGAAATATACATACAAGGTCATAACGTTTAACCCTTGGCTTTACCAGTGAGAAAAATTAGGTCCCAGGAAACTCAACAACTTGTTAAAAGGAAAATAAAACAATTTTGCTAGTGTAGAATCAAAACTAGAACTCAGGTCTCCTATCTATACTTCTTCTGGGGTTCTTGTCATTCCAGTGCTGTTCTAGAAAAGGATGCAGACCAATGCATGGGAGGGCAGAGTCACTCCTAGTCACCTCCTCATCATGGAATAAGCACATGCCTTGCCACTACAGCAAAGTCAGCTGAGAAGGAGAACATGAGTATTCTGGGCTTGATGCTAAGGAAATAATGTCAATAGAATTTTGGAACATCATATAAAAAGTGTAGGTACAAATTCATGAGAAAGGAAGTTGAGAAAGGAAAAGCCTTAGATTAGCGAACAACGATATTCACTTATTTCATATTTCAGTTTCTCATTGATAAATTCACAATGTATCAGAGGGAACAAGAACTAAACTGACTAAATATAAAATTGAGATGGTCTATTTAAGAATGAAAGATGGGCTCTTAGGCTTTCATAGTTTAGTTGCGACTTTTTCCTCAACAAACTGCCCATGACCATCACTACTTAACATCAGAACAGAACACAGGAAAGAAAAGGCACCTCCAGAATGCTTCTTAGGAAGCATCCAGGAACTTAAGGACAAAGTTGAAAAGAAGTATTTACTGGGAAAACCAATGCTTCTTCCCAGTTGTCCTGTGTTTCTCTCTTTTAAACTTTAAAGAATTTTAATATTCAAGGCCATGTTTATTGTACCCATTCTTTTCTTGATTTTATAGGCTTCAGTTACACGTTCTTTCCAGTTCCATCCACTTGAGACAGAGCCAGGAAAATTGTTTCCCTGGAATTTTCACCTTCTTGACTGTTTCAGGTGCCCCCTTGTAACTTCTTTAGGTACCATCTACCTTTCCCAGAGAAGTGTCTCTGGGAAGATTCTTTAAGCAGAAAAAGACTCCAGCATTTTACCACAGTGGAAGCATTAGACCCACAAATGATGATTTGACCTTTTGGCTTATAGCATCACTTAAGGCTAATGTTATTATGACATAATTTACAATGATCGTGAACTCTAGTTCCAATATCCAAACTGGTTACTGTGTGTGTATAATCATAACTGACTTTGGATAAATATGCCTCAAAATGTGTTACTTTATGCATGCTAATATTGAAGTAGTTGTGGCACTTTACTCACGCATGCAATCTCTTGAAATCATCCTTCATTTTCCCCCAACCTTAACATTTCCTCCCCCAAATTGTGATATTTACTTTGCATTCTTAGCTGAAAAAACAAAACACTAAAATGTTAAAACTGAAAAAGAACATTACCTACACATTACTCAGAAAAATACGTATTTTGTATAGAATTTTACTTAAAAAAATCAAGTTACATTGATACTATTTGGAGATATGATGCAACCTGAAAGACCAAATAGAATAATCTAGTTGGTGTCAAAAGAACTTTATTTTTGTCCTGGCTCAGTAAGCGAGAAGCTGACTGTACAGGTCCTTTAACTTTCCATGGCTTCAGCATTCATCTGCAAAGTAATCCTGGATAGTTTCAAGTTCAAGTCCAATTCTATGATTACATGATTCTTAAATGTTTACTTAAAAAGAAAATGAAATGGTTTGTGGAAGTTAAACGAACTTTTCAGCATTTTATTTTTAAAGGAACAGACAAAGAATTCTCCAAGTTCAACTAAAGATTTTCTGTAAAAATTTGCAGGGCTGAAGCTAGCATTTTGTTCATCTTAGAGACCTCTTCCCCCCATCAACTTGGGTCTCTTGATGTATCACTTGTACAGATAAACACATCTCAGAGTCCATTGATCCAGAATGGCTCCTGGCTTCTTCACATCCCAACTTGGAAGTCTCAGAGACCATCCTGCCTTTGAGACTCTCAGAGAAGCTGCTAGGGGATATTTACATTTATGAGGCTGAAACTTTATACTGTTCTTTGCTGAGGAGGATTTACATGTCTAGATCATCAGTAAAGCTAATTCTATACTTTTTGACTATATTTGGAGCCCCACTGATATCTTTACCTTTTGAATAAAACACCAAGCTGAAGTCTGTAGGTGGAACAGGAGTTCTCCAGTTTGGAGTAGAGAATTGTGATAAGATACCACTGCCACCAATGCAAAGGTAGAAGGAGAATTAAAACTTGTGCTCTATTGGTCTAGTAGTGGTAAGAAGTAACTTATGGTGGCTTTTAAGAGAGAAAAGTACTGTTTAACATCTTTTTATCTCATTCTCTCTTAAGACAATTAAATTGCACAGATTAGGAATAATTATCCATATCTGATGAAGAGATTGAAGCATAGCATAGTCATAGCTACTGCATGCCTGCTTTTAAGACATGGGTATCAGTGCAGGAACTATGATCCTCATCTCCCAGCCCCTAGCATATGGCCCTACCACACCAGGAAGAAGAAGTCAGGAGATGTTTTGTAAGGGGAGCAAATCATCTCTGAAACTACCCATTTGACTACAAATGTCAATTTCCTAGCTAATATATTTCAGAATTCAGATCTGAAAGTGCCAATTTGATTGGTTTCTCATTTGCAAAAAAAAAAATCTCAATTAGTTTTTGGTTCCAGGTGGTTTTTAGCTCTTTTGATTAATCACATTTGCCCTTTACTGCAATCTGGATATTTCCCCAGAGAAAATCAAGTCTGCCATTTAATCTGTCAAACTGTTCATTTATAAATTTACAATGTGAAGTTCCACATGTACAATAAATCTGGCAATTGTAATGATGTAGGCCTTCAGAATTCCAAAATGGAAGGCAGCTATTGAAGGACAGAGCCGTGACTGGCCAGCAAAGCAAATTTGAATCAGATAAGATATAAGTGTAATCTATAAAAATAAGTATTACTCATAAATAATTATGGCCAGGTGATCAAGATCAGCATCACCAGCAATAATTCATGTTGACAGCATGTACCCTTGATACGAATAAACTATGGGTTTTAGTTACTGATAATAGTTCAATTTTGGTTCACTAATTGTAACAAACGTATCCTATCAATGTAAGATGTTTATAATAGGAGAAACTGGGTGCAGAGTATACGGGAACTCTCTGTACTATCTTCACAACTTTTTTTTTTTTTGTAAATCTAAAACCATTCTTATAGTTTATTCAAAAGAATGGTATGACTTGCAACCAGCACCTTCCAAGCATTGGTGTACATACAAATCATCTGAGGATCTTGCTAAATGACGACTCCGATTGTGGTAGGTCTAGGGCAGAGCCTGAGAATCTATTTCTAGTAAGCTCTCAGTTAAGGCCAACATTGTTGGCCAAGGGACAGGTTTGAGAAGAAAGGTTCTTAATCTAGTGCAGGGTTTCTCAATCTCTGAATGATTAACATTTTTGGCTAGGTAATTCCCTATTGTGGTGACTGTCCTGTACATTATAGAATATTTAGCCCATCTCTGGCCTCTACCCACTAGATGATAATAGCATCCCTTTTTTCCAGTTGTAACAACCGAAAATCTCAGACACTGTCAAATGTGGGGAAGAGGGTATCACCCCCCCATTCGAGAACCACTGACTTACAGCATGCCTTAGTATGACTTTTAGGGGACTACTTAGAGGAAAAATACAACCTCTTTATTTACCAAATATTTGAAAGTGTAGTATGTCCCAGGCTTCCAGAAACTTAGCTATAATTCTTTCAAGTTTAGTTACTAGGAATCATCTATTCACTATCACTGTAAATCATGATTTGAAATATATGGTTTCTGTCTTCCAGTAGTTTACCATTAAAGAAAAGTTATGTGATACAAGTAAAATATATAGGAAGATAGGGAGCTACAAGATAAACAGCCACCAGATAAAGCATTTACAATCAAAGGTGAAGGTAAGACTGGATGCCATAAACTTAATATATTTGCACAGCATCGGACAGTTTAGAGAATGTTTGCATATGTGTCACTATCTCATTTGAGTATGCTAAGTGCCCTTAGAGACATTATCCTAGTTCAGGAAAAAGGCTCACAGCAGTTACTTGTTCAGTATCAAAAGAAAATTAAAGCAGAACAAAGATCAGATTGAGGTATTCCAAATTCTAAGCCCCCACCATTCATTAATTCAATTCACAGGAAAAATTCTCTCTCCTACTTAGGCTTTAAGAGGAAAGATAAGACTTCAGCCAGGCAGGAGAAGGGACAGAATTCAGGCAGTGGGCTTGGCTAACAAAGATGCCAGAAGATAGAACATGAATAACAAAGCAATTGATTGGCAGAGAGATAGATGAAAGACAGTTACGGTACAATGTAAAGGTACTGACCCGCAGTACAAGGCCTAGCGACTAATTCCATATCTGGTAACTGATTCAGGCAACCTCTGGCAAGTCAGTTAACAATTCTGAACATTACATTCTTTACTCTTGTAATGGGGATAAGAGAATTTAGCTTACAAGTCTCTAGAGATGATTGGATGGCTTATGCATAGGCAAGCTGAGTATCCATTGTATGCAGGCAAGACAGTTTACACACACTATTTAATCTCACCTAAGTCTTAAATTGAGACTCCAGCAAACCAAATTAAACACATCTGTTGGTTCTGAGACTCATACTCAGAACGTGAGAGCAGTATTATATCCAACTATTCAGAATGATTTGAGATTAGGGTGCCCGCAGTCCCCCTCTTCCCTTCAAAGAATTCACTAGGAGTCATTTTTCAGTGTGACTGACAAAGTTAATTAAAGTCAACTTAAAATGCCTTGCCTAAGCTCAATGGATGCTAGGCACACCCTTTCCAAAGGCACCTTAGGAAGGAGGAGGAATCAATGAGCCGCAGTTAATTGCATTCATCCAGCTCCTATCTTTAAAGGCATGCTGCTTTGGAAAGGACCACAGCATCAAGAGGTAGACAACGAATAGAAAAGTGCAAGCAGGGGAATTCCACAGCTCGTTGATATACTTAAACACAGATGCACACACAGACCAAAAACACAAAATCCTTCCCTTTCTTCTTCTGTTTGTCCCCTCCACGTAGTACATTGATCGAGAGCAGCAGTAGCTGATAATTACTTTGCACCTGCCATATGTTAGGGACTGGGGTGGAAAAAAACTTACAGATAGACTTTCTCAAACTTCCAAACACCCTGCAAAGGAGTTATTGTCTTTGTTTTACAGATGACTGGTAATTAGAAAGGTTAAATTACTTGTTGAGAGTCACAGTTAGGAGAACCAGTTTAAACCTTATTATATTTTAACATCTGTTCAGTTCCCTCCAGGAGTCGGTCATCATGTTACATAATGTAAGATTCTCTCTGTACCGTTAAACAGAATCTTAAGAAGAAAATCTCAAGAAAATATCCTAGGAACATAAATGGTATCTACAACATACTTGGGATCAAGAAGAGAGAGAGCAAGATCAGGCACCCAATTAAGAACTCACGGCCCCCTTCATAGTGCTCAACACCTACTCCACAGATCACAGATCACACAGTAATGAAATCACCTGTTGACTTTTCTGGACTTCCCACCACACCTCCTGCTCCATGAGTTTAACTTGCTCACGACCCCATCCCCACCTCCCCTCACAGTGCAAGGTACAATGAAGTCATGGTGGATACACGAAGAAGGGAGTAAGCATAAACATGGTTTCCAATGTACCCTGAATATTTGGTACATTCCAAAATACTCAGAAGCAAGAGAAGTAGAAAGTTCAAGATAGACAGACCAAGTATAATAAATCAAAAGAACAAAAATGCACATAACCTCAGTGGGATAAGACTGCAAAAAACACAAACAAGTGCCAGGCCAATAGTGTTGTCAAGTGCTTTGCCTTCCTTTCACAGTCAGTGATGCCAAGGGATAAGCAGATGCCAGTCATTCTGCCCTTATGGGCTGAGGGTCCACACTGTACTCGGGCCCTACTAAGGTTCAGGAAATGGAAATTAAGACTAATGTTGCCCTTAAAGTCATGAAATGCTACTAATAGAAATCAGTCAGATGTGAAAAAAACAAAAAAAAAATGATGCCATTGCAAGCCAAAAATGTTTATAGATTTCTTATGCCAAAGCTACCAACTATTGTGCAACTAAATAGGAATTAGGTGATACACAGTGTGTTTTATACCAAATTCCTCCACAGCCATTATAAAGAAAGCACCTACAATTCCTGCCTTTAAAAATATGGTCATAGTCCACAAAAATATCTAAAACTAATAGCAACAAATGTTGGAGAGGTTGCGGAGAAAAAGGAACCCTCATACACTCCTGGTGGGAATGCAAACTGGTGCAGCCACTATGGAAAACAGCATGGAGATTCCTCAAAAAACTAAAAATAGAACTACCATACGATCCAGCCATCCCACTACTGGGTATTTATCCAAAGAGCCTGAAGTCAGCAATCCCAAAAGTCCTGTGCACCCCAATGTTTATTGCAGCACTGTTTACAATAGCCAAGACGTGGAAGCAACCTAAGTGCCCATCAACAGACGAATGGATAAAGAAGATGTGGTACATATATACAATGGAATACTACTCAGCTGCAAAACAGAACAAAATCATTCCATTTGCAATAACATGGATGGACCTTGAGAGAATTATGTTAAGTGAAATAAGCCAGCGAGAGAAAGATAATCTGTGTATGACTCCACTCACATGAGGAATTTAAAACTATGGACCAAGAACAGTTTAGTGGATACCAGGGGAAAGGTGGGGTGGTGGGTGGGCACAAAGGGTGAAGTGGTGCACCTACAACATGACTGACAAACATTAATGTACAATTGAAATTTCACACGATTGTAACCTATCAATAACTCAATAAAAAAAAAAATATGGTCATAGTCTGAATCATCCAAACACCTGATGGGAGAAAAAAGGAGGCATTTTGAAATAAAAATAGCAATTAAAATATTCTTCTCTACACACAAATTAGAAGTAATAAAATTTCATGCTGAAACATCTTACAACTGATTGCTTGCTTCGTTACGCATAACTTCAGTTTTATTACATGTAAGGCAGTAAGAGAGTAAAATACAAATAGCTTAGCAACCATGCATTCAGCACATCCTTCTTAGTCTGCTCACATAGGTAAGTGGCATTTACCCATCTAAAAGGTTTTTTTCTTATAAACAAAAGTCAGAAAATTAGAATCTGCAGATGGTTTTCACTTCAGCTTCACATACATGGATACAACATACCTGAACACCCCATAATTCCTAAAAATGAGGTAAGGAAGATAAAGAGGAATGAAAACACCATATGTGCTGATCTTATGTTTTAAACAGTTGATTATCCTCCAGCCTGTTAGACATTTTTTCTACGGAGATTTTTCCACCTAAGTGCTAAATTTCAGCTTCGTAAAAGAAAAGGCACAGGATAAAAATGGCCTTTCTGTCTTAGCAGGTGTTTCAGTTGCTACTGAAATTTATCCCAAGGTAGCTGTTATATTCATTTAAAATGCATGTTTTGGCCAAGTGATCCTTAACCTGGAACAATTTCCACTCTCTACTGACTGGCAGCTGATACGTTCATCAATGCCAGAAAAATGCCATTTTCTTAAGAGGTGCCGTTTGCCCCCTTTCAATTGCTTCTTCCTCTTTGGACTTTGCTGTGAGCATGATGAACTGGCAGATACACTGACTGATGGCAGCAGCCTGGATGGGACAGCAGAGAGATTAAAAGGTTGCTTGCAGTCTGTGATATGGATTTGAAGGCACATTGCCCTGAGGTTAAGTCACCCAAAAACACACTCTGCCATGGCTGTGAATTTCAGCAGCCAGGCACCAGCTGCAAAACCTGTTGGCCTTGTTTAAAGAGGTACACCTGCTCTGAGAATGACAGCTGTAATGCACTGGGGGAAAACATTCTCGTCCTGGTGTCAGAAAACCTGGGTTTGAGTTACAGCTCTGTTAGGTACTCCCTGTGGGACCTAGGAAAATCCTCTAAATACCAAGTCAGTTTCCTTACCTATACAGCAAAGGTTTTAATACCTGTCTCAAGTGCATGATGATGGAGAGAAATGATGGATGATGTTTCCAAATGGTAAAGCAATATATAGACTAAGTATTATTAATCCCATCAGTGCGTCATTGAAGAGGCCTGTGTTATATTGCTAGGCACTGTGTCTGAATATTCTATTTCAAATGATATAGTAGATGATATTATTATCTTTAAATATTGTTTTATTCATGGATCCCATTTAATTGTCACAAGGACAAAGGCCTCCTTCCCATAGTCCTAAAGGAATACACAATATTCTCACCATCCACATGGTGGGACGTGTAGGTCACTAAAGGGTCCCCATTACCGTTGCCTGACGTTTAACTGCGAGAAAGTCAGTCCTTCAGATTGAGGCATTATTTAAGAGCTAAATCCTTGGCAGGGGAACGCTATGATTTTTATCCTTCGTCATCCCTTTCATGTGGTTTTATTTCCCAGATTCTCATATTGAAAGCCAGTACTGGCCTTTCCATATGCAATCTTTAATCATTACAACCAAATCCTTTTAGAGAGAAGAATCCTGAGGCTCCAAGAGGGTACTAAAAATGCTCAAGCTAGTAAATGGGGCAACCGGGATTGGAACTATGATTCCTCTGATTTCAAAGCTCAGACTCTTTTCTTCTGTGTAAAGGGGTCTAATTTCTTAACCTTCTTAATAAGTTTAACTAGGCTACCCAATCACAGTATTCATTAAGCAATACATTCCCCTTTCTTTCACTCTGTTCTCAGATTAATAGAAAAAAAACGGTGGCTCCAGACCCAGGAATCCATCTCAGTTCAGATCCCCTTCCTAATCACTTCATTTACTTTGTAGCTCTTTTTCAGAAAACATTCATCAAGAATCTTCTATGTGCTAGGTTCTCTTATCTGATAATGTCCTGAGATCCACTTGGCTATTTTCACTTGTAGAGAATGTCCACGCTGTAAGGAAGATTTATTTACCATTTTCTTCACGCCTCAATGTCTGACTTAAGAAGCTACACATACTATTTTCTGAGATGATGGTTATTCTACGTATTCAGACCCAGAAAGATGGTGATGCTATCAGTAAGATATTTGTACATCCTTTGATAAGTATCATAAGAGGGACTTAGTTAAATGACATAATGAAGAGGAAAGACATGATAAAGAGGAGACGTGGACCCGGAAAATGAGATGAGACAGGCTAAGAAACAAGAACAACCTTTGTGTTTGCTAGATATGGCACTCATCCTAAGTAACGTTATTATGTCCAGCTTCAAGTGTTAGAAATATATATGTGAAGTTATAAGCAGTCATCCTAAGGTACAAATGACTTAAGCCCTGCCTGCCATAGACTTTTCTTGTAGAAACCATTCTGCAGTGGCCTGTACCACTGGTTGATCTGTTGCATTTCTCAGTATCAGGCAGTATTCTTTGAAATTCATTAGGAATTCACGAGGCACATTTTGCTCATCTGTTTAAACATCTGTTGGACTATGCTGCTCAACTTGATTTTGGTTTTAACTCCCGAAGCTTTCCCTCCTAAATCTCTGAAGTTATGTGTCTTCATTTCTTGGTTTTACAAAATACCAAGAAGTATAATTTGTATCTTTATCTAAAAATAAAGTGTCAGAAACAATAACATCTGAAATATTAAAAATAGTTATGGTTATTTTAGTTAATCACTTTATTAAAATGAGTTACAGGTGAAGGTGTACACAGGCAAATAAAAGGGAAATTATTACATTTCAGTCTCACGTTATTCTAGGCAATCAAAAATTATTTATCAGTTAAAAACACTTTTAATAAGTATATAAAGGTTAATGATAAGAATATGAATTATTACTTTGCTCTCTTATAAAAATCAAACCTTGATTGGAACACATTCATTATTGATTACAGCATTCAAGATGTCACCGTTCCTGGTACATGTATCCAAGCTCTACTAAATCCACAACTGGTAAAAAGTGTTTTACCCAGTTTTGCTGCCAAAGCACTAGTAATGCATGCTGTAAAAGTGAAAAAGCACATGTGCAAATGGCTAAATTTTTCCAATATATGCTTCTTTAAAAACATGTGGGCAGGCTTTTATTTTGTTTTGGTTCTCCCAAAGAATAGAGAACCAACTTCAAAAATTATTGTTATTGAAGCATACTAAAAAATAGAAAAAAATAGTTTCTACTTCATTGCCACATAAACTTTCCCTTCTTTCTGTTCTGTTTTCTTAAATCTGTATTTGTCTATTTGGCATCCAGTCATCTAAGGCCAACTGTACCAACTATATTTTCTATATTCTTGATGCTCTGGTATTTGTGACTCCCTGGTGGACAGACTGCCTCTCCCAGGATTAGCCAGTTCTTAGAGATACCAAAGGGTTCCACTGAACACACACCTTTCATATGTAAACTAACCAATCTAGAACCCACACCCCCAACCATCTCTTTTATCAAACACTCATGCATCAACCCAATATTCCTCCTACCCTAAGTCAACCCACATCAAGCCAATATTCCTCCTACCCTAAGTCAATCCACATCAAGCCAATATTCCTCCTACCCTAAGTCAA